>NC_044363.1:14378736-14561236 GCF_007364275.1 Archocentrus centrarchus | reverse complement strand
TCTGCAGTACGGAAGTTAAAATATGCTGATAAGTTGTTAAAATGAAAAATTATTTTTTATCCAATTACTTGATTAATTGATGGAGTAATCAATTGAATACTTGATTACTAAAATAATTGATAGTTGCAGCCCTACTTGTATTCAGAAAGCCATAGTCAAACATTAGTTTTCAGCACCAGTAGAGCTATGAGAGGCCTTCAAGAATAAAATATTACAGTTCCCAGCAAGATGATGTCACTTCCTATTGTTGCATTAAAAACGTGATAGTTTATGCTCACAACATGGTGGCTGATATTCAAATGTAGGAAATGCTATTAGCAGCTGAGGAATCTGGATTATGTTTTTGTTTTTTTTTATGTGATTTCTGCAAACACAGTGGAAGGAAACGGCACTCTGGGACACATTAAATGCTTGATGTATAAATGTAACTTTTCTGGATTATATGCAAAAATTATCATTCTATCGATCTAATAAGGCCTGATTTAGAGTTCTGCATTGATCCTTTGTGTTTAACTGAAAATCCTCTCTGAAGCAAACCTGACATGCACCTCGAGAAATGTAACTACACGTGCAAAAAAACTGATTACTGCTTTCTGGTTATGTCTTAGGCCCCATCACTCAATTAACAAGTGGGAGCGGCATTTGGTGGTTAGTATTAGCTTACTAATTAGCATTAGCATTAGTGCTGGGGTGAGGAATATTTCTTGCTAGAACCCGGAAGTTAACCATGGCCACCACCAATGGTAACAGCAGAGAAGTAAGTAAGTTGTTTCTCCGCCATTAGTACATTGAGCTAGTGGTGGGCAGATTGATCCTAATATCGATAATATGGATGCCAACGTTGTATTGGTATTGATCAATATCAGTCTAATGAGATCGATACTTTGGCTTCAGTTTCTCTCCTGTATGCAGCGCTGCGGTTTCATTAAAGATACGAGCTGACTGTCTAAGTGTCGCTCCTGTCACAGCACAGAGCACTTTGCTCCTCCCCTCCCCACAGTGTGTTTTTATACTGTCATGTGATGCATAACATATTTTATTTGGGAAAAAAAAGGATTTTGCTATGAAACATTTAAATCAAATTTAAATTTAAATTTGTAGAAAATTAGTGAATGAAGGAACATTTTTTATTAAATTTTTTTATTATACTTTCTGAAAAATCTACCTGGAAAAAAGTTTGCATTTGTTCTTGAGTGATGATTTTGTACACTTAATTTATGAAAAAAAAATCCAGACATCAATTTATGGGGAAAATTGTTTTGTTCTATTGTTTCAGAACAATAACTTTTATTTTGATAAAGTATTTTCTACTTACATATAAACTTTGCCCAATTCTATCCTGGGTTTTAACTAATTAATGATCCAAAGGAAAAAAATCTCAAACCAGTTAAACTTCATGGAAATTCTTCATAATTATTAAAAAGTATTGGTATCAGTATCGGTGATAATGGCCCTGTCTTTACTTTACATAGGATCGATACCAAATTATGAAGTGTTGCACACAACTACATTGAGCAGCATACACCAGGAGTGATTGACAGTGCTAAGACCCTCCTCCTGGCTCTGACTGGTTGTTTTTGACTGGGAGCTTTTCAGGGAGGAGGTGGATGAGCTCCATTTTTTTCGCAGATTATCGGTCTCATACTGTCTGACATGGTGACAGTTTTAACAAATATGTAAAAACCAGATTTTTTATAAAAGTTACATCCTGCAGCTTTAATCTGTATAAGATGAAAGGCTTTAGTTCTTACTGTTGATGAGTGTTTGCCATTTTTTCAGTTTTACACATTTAGCTATGTGGTTTTGAAAAAGCACCCATTTTTACAAAGATTGTTGGTTTAAAAACAACACAACTTTATGCATAGTTTATGAAAGGCAGAGAAAAGTTAAGACTATTGTGATGAACTATGAATAATTGTTTTACATTCTGTGATAAATGATGGAAGTCAGCCAGGAGTATTAAATAAAGATGATTATATTTATTTGAGCTGTGAGTGTTTAATATCAGGATGATTTTATGGGAATGCGGATCTTTCAGATCAATTTGAGAAGTGATTTTGATCATGTTTCACATTTTATTGTGTCATGTAGTGTCAGGCACTGGTCTTGGTCTTGTCTCGGTCTCGCCCCCCCTCGGTCTTGGTCTCGACTGGTCTCGGACCCTAAAAGTCTTGGTCTTGTCTCGGTCTCGATACCCTCTGGTCTTGGTCTTGTCTCGGTCTCGGGTTAGGTGGTCTTGACTACAACACTACTAAACACTAGTGAAGGTTCATTTTATACGACTACTGAACATCTCCATTTGAAGAGTGAGTTTTAGTTAGTTAGAATAATCAATACAGTTTGCTGTCAAACAGGATGAGATTCAATTCAGTGTGGTTGTTGTAATACAACTGATTTGCTACCTCAAAAAGAAAGATACGATGAATCCCCAGTTCAGAGCACCCTGAGCTCTGTGTGAGGGAGCAAAAAGAAAAGAACCCCCCCCCCATTCATTTCAATGAGGTCAGTTTATCAGCACAGTGGTGTGTAGGCCTGGCTGCAAATGAATGCTGGATCACACAGGATAAAACTACAGACTCAACCTTTGCTACAACTCAACAAATCCCAAGAGGGGCAGTGGTCCAAAAAACAAACAAAAGAACCCCACAGTGATAATTTCACAGAGCTCTAAACTCCAGATGAACGTCTTGGATCATATATTTTACTGTCTCATGCAGACTCCAGTTAAATACCTTTTTGGTTTTGATCCTCTGTTAACTTCAGTGAACATAACCAAAACATATTTCCACCAAGCACAAGTTGGCAAGAAAATATTATTTTCTAACTACTTACGAATGTGGACTTCATCAAAGATACAGCTGACCATTTAGCTCGTGTTTGTTGCAAGAGGGCTCAGCTTCACAGATTTTTCCTGTCCTCGTATTTTCCTTATCACTCTGCGTCAGGCTTACATTACTAAGCCATAAAATTTGCACTCCTTTTGCTTTTACCATTAAGGTTTAAGTAAGTCGGGAAACATTTCAGGCGCTACAATAGCTCTGCCCTCAAGAAATGTTTGCATATCTAAAACTGTAAGCTGCACTTCTTTAGCTTCCCTTGGATAAATAAATGTTTAATCATAATGTTGCCTGCGGCATAGCTGGTTTAATTTTCACTGGGGTGGGATGAGATTGAATTAAATATTTATTTGTGCAAGATCACAACTGATCCAAATAGAATTAGTGGCATCAAAGTCCCCCAATGAAGTTATTTCTGTGTATATATAGCTTGAATTATTTCAAACACTAATAAGCACTTTATTAATTTTCAATATCAGGTTCCCTATTTTGGTTTAATTAAAAATGCTGAATGCCGAGTCTAGCTTTGCACAATCTTTTAGACATGGGAAGCAGAATAATTTCCATGTTCGAATCTAACCAATATAATCACTTTAATCCTCTAAAAATGTCGCACTGATGACTGCTTGGCTTTTCTCGGTGGCCTATGTCTGATTGAACAGGTGTACCTCCAACAGAAGCCTTACTATTTTAACCATCTTTCTCATTTTAAAGCTTTAACTGATTTCATAATCCTATATACGCACCTGGGCAGCCCTATTCCTTTGTGTCTGTTTTGACTTTGTGCTTTTACGTGATAGGAGGGTGCTGATGGTAGCTGCATTTCTGCAGCTGAAGCTTTTACACTTTTCTAGCCCCCAATTACTCTATTTTACAGCTTCCTCCAAAATTACATCTACCTGAGGTTGAAAAATACCACTGAAATGTAATTTAGATCATGTGATAGATAAAGCTCCCCTTATAGGCTTGAGTAATGAAATTATTTGAAGGTCAAAAGCTCCTAAAGCCCCACATAATCCTTGATTGATAGGGAATAATTTGGGATGTGTTTTTAAAAGATGAAGCAATTGATTGAACAATGAAACAAAAAAAATAATAAGATCATTTTATAAAGCTGCCTGACTGACTGACAACCAATAATGGATACAAGGTCGAGGGATAAAGGAAAATGGGCATGTGATTAGGCCCACCTGGAAGTGCCTAATACATAGTAATGATAAATGGATTGCACTAAAACAGAGACAGAGCACTTTGCAGTTTGTGCATCTACAAACTGATTTGCAGTGCCCCACCATTTCAGCTCCTCCTTTTCATTCTTTGTCCGATTTAACAGATGTTATGTGTTTTGTCAGTGATGTCTGGTCTCTTCTCTGCTGGGGTCTTGCTGCTGCGTTTCCTGCCTTTGGATTTCCATGTAGGCATGAAGAAGCACAGAAGATGCTGGGACATCCAAGAACAGAGCCATATAAATTACTGCAGATGAAAATACCAATCTTCTTTTGACTCTTGGTCCCGATTGACCTTGGAGTTCAGTGCCTTGCTTACACATATGGCAGAAAAAGTTAGAGGTCAAACTGTCAACTCCAGCTAGAGTCAATGGCCCTATGAATGGGAGACCCTGAAATTTTCCATTGCATTGCAAAGAAAAAAATTAATGATGAGGAGTATGTGCTTATAAAGACTGTCCAAGCTCAAAAGGGTTCAGTGCTATGGATACAATCTAGGTTTGTCTTCCACACAGTGAATTACAGCGTCACAAAGGGGAAGCAGATAATATGACTGAGTGGCATAGCCTTCAGCCAAATGTAATTGTGGGAAGGTTATTATATGGCTGATGATTTTCATCAGTGGGGTTCAAACATACTGGGAAGTAACATCATTGGGTTTTGACATATTAAATACCACCATATGTCACAACTCGTGGTTTTCAGAATATTTTCTTTTACACAGCTGTGAATATACCAGCGAGTCACTACAGTGGAGTGAGAAGAATATTGGAAGATGCATCTGAGAAGCCAAAGCTGCATTCATTTTTATAATAAACTACTCTTAACACAGCACCACACATGGATATAAACTTTAAACTTTAGGCCAGTCTCCAATTCAGCATCTGTGATTCATGTTACAGCACAGACACATCTTGTGAGATTGTATCTGTCCTTTCATTCATCAATCATTTGATTTAAATAAGCCAAGCTGATGTAGTTCAACCAAGAATCAGCCAACAACCTTCAAAGAATCACAATGAGAGACCCACAAATATTTATGGTTTTCTTTTAAAAGGAGAGCTTGCTATAGGTAACCTTTTTTTTTCTTTTACACCTTATTAGGAGCTTATCTATAGGCAGAGAGGAGTACATACGGCCAGAGTACATGGAAAAAAAAAAAAAAGTTCAACTACAGATAGAGGTTGGTAGACATGAAGAGGGAGGTATGTCTGACAGCCTGGTGTGAGTCATTTTTGAGCCTGTAGGGTTCAAAGACAAAGCCTGCTTCCTCATATATTAGTCCACCTACTGGGACAATGCCATGTGGTCTTTCTCAGAACCCGGTGCAATCGAGTCATCTTGTCTGGTCTTCATCTTTGCCTTATAAATGTCAGGACGCCCCTCTTTTCTTCAGGATAAGTTATAGAACCAGTTTAGTCTTTTTTGGTTTAAATTGGTTGAACTTCTTTGGTTTTATATCTACATGTGTTAAATGTATTACAACTTATTTCTTATATATCCACATCTAAGCATACACAGTGTAAGCAGCTCTGCAAACAAATCTGAAGGACACATGTTTTGCATCTCAGTTTCAGTGCAATTATGTTCATGGAATTCATTTCTTTCATTTTTCTTCATCATTTTAGTCGTGTTCTCTGGCTGAGTCCTTGGCTTTTGCTTCCCACGAAAACAATAACTGCAGTCCTGATGCCACACCATACACACTCATTAATAACTGTTTCACCTTGAATCTGAAAGCTGACGATTAGCCACACTACTTGTTCATCACACCGGTAATAAGCCTTAATTTTACTACATCCAGCTGTTTTTCTTTCTTTTGCTATACACCAGGTTTCTGTCTTTAGGAAAAGTATTCAGCAAGATCCAGGTAGTCTCAAGGCCACAGCCATTACACCAAATTCTTGTTCATGTAGATTTTTTTCACAGGACTGGGGCTCTTTAAACTCATTGGGGTTTATCCTGTGTGAATCCTAAGGGCTAAAATTATATCTAATTGCCTTTAGCTGGCTAATACATTAAATTTCAATATTTTAAGGGATTATACACAAATTACTAGTGTTTGGTCCCATTTCCACAGGTGTATCCTTGTGACTGAATACAAAAAGTCAGTTTATGAAATTTCTTCTCCTTTAGATAATCCATTATCTACTGTAAGTGGTATTATTGCAAAGTAGAAGCATTTAGGAACCACAGCAACTCATGGAAACCCCATGAAATTAGAGTTTGCTTGCCAAGTGCTGAGATGAACAGTGTGTAAAAGTCACCAACACTCTGCTGACTCAGTAACTACAGAGTTTCAAACCTCCACTAACATCAGCACAAGAACTGTGAGCCGGGAGCTTCATGGCGTGGATTCCCATGGCTGAGCAACTCTTGCCAGTGTAATGTGTATCCGGCCCCTTACATTTGTCTGGATTCCTTATCCTGCTCATAGTGCATCCCAGCACACAGCAGCTTTTTGCTAGCAACCAGAACTGATAAACAAGAAACTTTCACAGAATAGAAAGTCAGTGGAGAAGCATGAATTGCTTCCCTCTTTGGTGAGGGAAAAACAATTCATAAAGTTACACAAAAATAGTATTAAAAGAAATGCACTGCAATGAACAAAATAAAACACACTGCCACTGGCAAAACCTTCTTATATGCCCAGAGGTATCAACAAAACAAAAAACAAAAATAACCAAAAAGGTACAAGAAGAAACTGCAAGGACATGAAACAGAAGCAAAAGCACAGAAATGTGTCAAAACAAAGGTCAGTACCAAAGCGATCTAAGGAAACATGATCACCAAAGACTTGATAAGAGCAACACAAGAACAAAAGATATTCTCCTGCAGTCATACAAAGGTTATATAAACACCATTCACCTTTTCATCACTGCAGTGTTTTTGCCTTTTGTTGATATGTGAACATATTGTGCGGTTTTTGTCGTAAGCGCCATTAGTTCCATCTGCTTGTTTACATCTGGTTTTGTGTCCTTTGCTGCACTGTGACCAGTCTGCTCACATTAAAAGCATTTTTTTAAGTATTAGTAGCAGCAGTAGTAGTAAAAGCTCTCTCTGTAAGTAAATATGACTTAATCAGTGATGGAGAATAAAAGCTGCAAGCCTGGAGGTCTGTATCTAGCTAATGCAAAGATGGAAGTTGGTTTTGTGGACAAATGAAAGAAAAATGAAATGAATGAAACATCTTAAATTAAATTAATGAATGGCCCAATCTCCACAATACAGAACCATGTTTTCCACCCCATTAATAAAAACTCTAAAAGATTTCTAAAAGATTATTACATGGTCCAGTGCATAATGAACCTACTTAGAGTCTCTTGAGAGTGCTTGAAAAGTCCCTCATGAGAGTATGCCTGGTCACAAAAACAGAAAGGAAAATGCAACATTTAAGTAAAGAGTGGAAACAGGACCATTTTCTTTTGTACTTTCTCCAAATATTGCCAGTACACAACAGTGCATCTCTTTCTGTTCTGTCTATCCCCTAACAAAGCAATGCATCTCATGGCCTATCTTTGCTTTGTTTGATTTCTACTTACACCTCCGGATTAATGCAAGATGCATAATAATGGATTGGCATTGGCTACTGAATAAATATCACATTTAAAATGTTACTTAGCTGGAAACACTGGGTAGCTGCAATTTTCCTTCATTAAATAACTTATTTACTTACTGACCTATGAATCATTCAAACAAAAAAAAAAGGGCCAAACTCAAAGGACGAACCAGTGTTGCGTCTAAATATAAGAGACAACTCATCAAAGAACCGATTTTAAATTGTGCCTTTCGGAAATTTGCTACTGGTCCATCAAAGGTCCTGAAAGATGCATCTACTCCTTCAGTTCATCCATCTAGTGTTCACTAAAGCCTCATTACAAATCATCTGAAAGGGTGGCAGTCAAGAAGTCATTCTTAAGGTAGGGGAACAGGGAGAAAAGGCTGAAATATGCCAGATTACATAAGAACTGGACTTAAAATCAGTTGCAATAGGTCTTATGAGAATTTGAGACTTTTGTTAAAATCTTTGTCAATATGCATGTTGGAGGTCAGAAGAGAAGTACAACATCAAATGTCTACAGCCATCTATAAACCACGCTGGAGGATCTGTCAAAGTTTCTGGCTACATTTCAGCCAGTGGTGTTGGGGATCTTGTCAACATTGATGGAATCATGAACACAGGAAAGTACCATCAAATTTTGATCCATCATGCAATAACATCTGCAGAAGATCTGATTGTTGACTGCTTCATTTTTAGCATGACAATGATCCCAAACACACTGCCAATGTAATGAAAGCATACCTGGATAGAAAAACAGAGTGGAAAGCTATCAGTCATGTTCATGATTGGCTTCTGCAGAGTCTGGACCTCAACATTACAGAAGCAGTGTGGGATCATCTGAACACAGAATAGAGTAAAAAGGCAGGCAACATTCAAAAAGGAGCTTTGGATGTCCTCCAAGAAGTCTGGAGAACTATTCCTGAAGCCTGCTTAAAGAAATGAAAAGAAAGTTTGCCTAACAGAGTTGAGAGTTCAGGAATAAAGGTGGTCGTACCAAATATTGAACTTTTGAGGAAATTGTACTGTATTTCCATGTGTTTCCACGTTTCAAAAATCATGTTATGCATTTCCCATTTTCCTAGCAAAATACAAAGAAGTGAGGTGTGTCTCAAGACTTTTGCACTATTTTGCATAGTATGTAGTAATAGTAGTAGTAGTAGTAGTTCTTTGTTGATATGCAGATAATTTATGTGGAGCACTTGCAGCAAATCCTCCATTGGGCAACCGACTCAGGTAGCAGAGCACTATTTCAACTTATCATGCAGAGAATTTATCAGCTTTCCTAATGCTGATTTCTCCCATCTTTCATGTTTGAGAAGAAGCTGGCAGCATTTCATTGGAGAGTATCTGATGCAAGATCAGACATAATTGAAGTCCTATTCACTTTCAGCAAGGTTTGTTTGATTTGATAAGAAAGATTTTAGACTTTGGTGCATACACAGCCAAGTAACAATTTAAAATCCTTTATAAAATTTTACAGCTTTGAATTACTGGTTTAACATACTAAAAAAAAAAGTTTATTACCAAGACCAAGGCTTTTTCAAGTCAAAACCTCGACATGGCACAGAAAGCTTCAAGGCTCTGAATTGTTGATTGTCTTTTCAATCACATTTGCGCTTGCTTACTGTGTGTCAGGCAGTAATTAATCCTCTTAACATTTCAAGAAGCAGTGAAAAAACAAAGTTGGCTAGAAGTAAGAAGATGTCTCATACAGGAACAAAAGGCATATCAGGTACAAATCCTAAAGGTCACAAGCTCAGAAGTTTGAATTCAGTAACCTAAAAAAACAAAACCTTTTCTTACTCTTCTGAGCCAAGCTTTGGCAAAAAAAAACAAAAAAAAAAAACTGTCTAAACTCCATCCATCCATCCATCCACCCACCCATCCATCCATCCATCCGTCCATCCATCCATCTTTTGAAAATATTTCCATTTTTTTCAATATTGCATAAATTAATGTGTGTCAAGCTTCACATAAGTGATTAAACTCACTGGACGGGTGATAGCACCGAATTAAACTGAAGAACCAAAATGGGTTTGGGATTGGTGATGAACTCTGCTTTGGGGAAAACTTGTTTTACAGAAGGACCAGCCCTTTGCGCACCATCAAACATGGCACAGGTGCACAGAAGATGAGACCGCACAGGTCAGTGGAGGCTGTGAGAGGCTCCGTCATGCATCGCTTGTCTAATTGACAAAACAAACCTCCTGATGCGGATGTTTGACTTTGGTGGAGTATGAGCTCAGGCTGTCACCATCACTCATCCTCTGTGACCTAACAGCAGGTTCACTTAAGGGTCCATCATTTTTAAAATAACTCTGTGTGATCTCAGGAGAGCCAGGATTAAAAATGAAAGAGACTCACAGATGCCACACCATGTGGCAATGTTAAAATATCAACCTCACCTCACACACTTAGTCTCTCCCTCTGTTTTTTGTTGTCTATCTTCTCTCTGTAGTGGCAGGACAGTGTGTGATCACATATAAGCAGCAGCTGTGTGGCACATGCGGCCACTTTTGATGTTGTTAAATGAAATGTTTCATTAAAGAACTTCAATTTAGCAGCATGAATGTGCTGCCCAGTAAGATAAAACGAATGCACTTAATTTAATAACTTGTATAACTGTCCCCATGAATCATTTTTGAGCTCATTTCCTTGGAAATCTGTAGATTTTGTTTTTCAGTCAGTTCGGTCTGTTAAAATCAGTCTGAAATAACAGCTCCTTTTGGCTGCTTTAAAGCACAGCCTGATTGACAAAGAGTTTTTTTCTTGTAAATAAGCTGTGCACAACACTGATAGTTATTTGAGTTATTCAATAATAGTTCATCTGTTTTGCATTCATCTAGTTCACATATGCACAGTCCAGCAGGACGGTGTGCACCACCATGCTACATAAAAT
This sequence comes from Archocentrus centrarchus, assembly GCF_007364275.1. Taxonomy (NCBI): domain Eukaryota; kingdom Metazoa; phylum Chordata; class Actinopteri; order Cichliformes; family Cichlidae; genus Archocentrus; species Archocentrus centrarchus. Next base: position 14,550,712 of record NC_044363.1, on the reverse strand, counting down.
GCTCAGGAATAACTTGAGGAATACAATAAAAAGAAAAGGTGTTCACCAGATGTCTAAGCTCCCCATTCCCTACAGGACCCTCTGCAATGTTCCAGGGCCAGACCCGGCCCCAGATAAGCGGAAGAAAATGGATGGATGAATGGACAGCAGCAAAATGTCTCAAAAATGTTGGGACAGGGCCTTATTGACCACTGTGTACCATCCTGTCTAACTGTAACAATGGGAACTGACGAGACCGGCTGCTGGGCTGTTGGGAGAGGAATGTGGTCCCATTCTTGTCTGCTATAGGATTCTACATGCTCAAAACTCCTGAGTTTTTGTTAGGGATGGGAAATGACAAGAATTTAGAAATTTCAATTCCATTATTGATATCACTTATCAATTCAATTCCTTATCAATTTTCTTATCAATTCTCATTGGGTTAGGGAATAAAATATGGTACAAATGGGTTTATGTGGTGCTGTCCTTGGTTGGAATGCGAGGTAGACTTCTGTATAGGTAGAATTCTTGAGCCACTCTCTGGGCTATGGAGATGGGAGGCTGCTGCTGCATGGACAGAAGCTCACTGTCTTCTTCCTCAAGACTTGGGCTGTCTATTTTCGCTGCTTTATGGGTGGTGCCTGAAATTATTGACATAACCACAACTGATAATCCACCAGGTTCAATTTTAAATAGTGTAATAATCCATGCAATCTATCATCTTTCATCACAAAGAGTGAAACTTACATAGTGATCAGCCTCTTCATCCTCGTCTGCCTGCCTCTGTGTCTCTCCCAGTTCTGACAGCTTAAGAAGAAATTCACCATGAAAAACACTGAGCTACAAGAAAAGGTCTCACAACAGAAATCTGCTACAATCAAAGACATTTTCAATCTGCCCCAGATTTTATTCCCATCCAACCTGGATTTAAATCTGGGGTCTAAAACAGTTACTTTCTCCACTAATGCTTTGATATCGTCATTCTGAGGTTTAAAATGGAGGACAAACAACACAAATATATGGAAAAGGGACATTAAATATGAATAAAGTGTAGCGTATATGATTACTTGATTAATTAACAAATGTCAGTTACTTTACCTTGTAACGTTTGGAAAGATCATTCCAGATGTTCTCCTTGATACTCCTGGTGAAGGGAAAGTCATCTACCTGCACTGTGTAATGTTTGTGCAGCTTCCTGCTCAGGCATTCAACCTACCAGCCTGTGATGATATCTCTGCTGTACCTCAATTAGCTTCTTGCAGAAACTGAGCTAGCTGTTTCGATGTCAGATATCAAAGAATCCATAGCTCCCACATGCTCTACAAATTCCATATGTTTCTCACTCATATTCTGAGGTAGGCTTGGGTAGCATGGGGGGGCTTAACCTGGGGACCCTTACTGGATGCATACCTTTGAACTCACGACCTATTGTTCCAAAGATGGTAGTGTTCCACTACACAGCCTGATCTATATACACACTGATTTAAATTCAATATTTCAAGTCAGACCATTTGTACTGTCATTCAACAACCCCTCCTTGCCCCTCTGTCCTCTACACAAAGGCTGCATTATTTCCTGGAATAAAATGTTGCCTTTGGATATAAACTTTCAGGTGAAAATGCACTCAGTCTGTTACTTCCTGAAATGCTGGGTTTATAAAAGCAAACCAGCACCCTACATAGCACAGCAACAGCTCATAGTTCTCTGTGGAGGCCCACTATTAAAGCCACTTTTAAGAACTTTGGCTGAATCCGGTCAACTTCAGTCTGACAAAGTTAAAGTGAATGGTGAAGTGAACTCTACTTACAAAAAAGTCATCTGTTTTTTACTTTGCTTCTCGTCTTTGTGTGACTTCTTTGTGTGGGCTTTTTAATGAGCACCCAACTTCTATTTTTCCTCAGAATAAAGGCCAAATGTTTCTTGTTTGTGAGATTTTGAAAGCTGAACTTATTTCTGAAGTCTCTCATTATTGCCTGGATGGCTGCATCTTCGCAGACAGTTCATAACCTGTCCCATTAACCACTTCTTGCAGTGTCTTGTATTCCCTGTCTTCAGCTCAAGAAACCTATAAAGAGATGAGCAGTGTGTGAGTCAGCTGCCATTGCGTCACAGATGCGACAGGTACCTGACTTTGACAAAAAAGGAAAACCTAACACAGAAATTTCAGATTTCACACAAGGTCTGACGGTATCACTGAAATTCCCATGTTTCCGTATTCGCTCTGTATGAAGACTGGAGCGTCATCTTCAGCAATTCTTTTTCTCTTCATTTCAAAATTGATCTCCCAAAGAAACAGCTGGGAGTTTATTGCTGCAGAAATTAAACTGATATACCCACTGGCTATATCATTCTGTCATCCCCAGAGCTAGTCAGCTGCATCGGCTTGCTGATATATTAGTCTGATAAGGAGCTTTAATTAAAAATCAGATTCTGGAGCATCTGTGTTGGCTGCATGATGAATCTGAAATTGGTAATTTTGGTAGCTAATCAATATTGTGTCTCCTCATGATTTTATGATTATACTTTTAGAAATAACAGATATTGTCGTGTTCATGTTTAAACTGATGTATTACAGAAGAACCAACATTTTGAAGTCATACTGTAAGCACCTAACTCTCACTAGTGCAGTGACTCTCAAGGTGTGTGGCACACGCCAGTCTCATTGTACACTCTGTATAATGACAATAAAGGCATTCTATTCTCTGCACATGTGCAACCTGAGTGAAAAGTCATGTGGAACTAATGTTTAACACTAGAATAATTTTGATAATTATGTTAGTACAGCGACTAGCGCCAAATCGACAGCTTATTTATTCATCTTAGTAACAGAAAAGTTTTTATTGTACTTTCATTTAAGCATAGCACTGCTTTTACATCCATGTTACATTCCTGCTAATGTGCCACCATTATTCATATGATGGATGAGAATAAACTCGTGTCAAAGCATTTAATGGCTGTAAGATCAGAGGTTTGTTGTGTTGGTTTGCGGTGCCAACACAACTCTACAGCCCTTTTTGCATATGATTTATTTATGGTTAACATCACTTGACCTAAATTCAAAATATTTCCAAACAACGTATAATGCTCCGGTTCTAGGGGCAAGCTCTTCGCCTTCTGCTGTCATTTAACCCTTTAAAACCCAACCCAACCCAGCCCAATAAAATTCTATTAGAATGTTCCAGATTTCTGAGAATTCTGAAAGAAAGAGGAAATCTGATGAACACTCTAAACACCTAAATATAGCTAAAAAAAAAACACCTGTAAAGTGTCAATTATAAGTCAGTTTTATAGATCACAAGTAACTTTAAATGCCAGTAAAATTGAAACCACATATGATAGAGCAATAAGTCCTTTTGCATATAAAACCAGAGGATTTAAACTGTATCCTTTAACGGGTTTGCAAAAATCATGTAGAACGCGCTAACAACAACACCTACTCCATTAGCTTTATCGTGTGCATTAGCATGTACAGCTATGGCATTTCTGTATCTAGCATAATACGTAGATACAGAAAATGGTTTTCAATTTCTGTGTGGGTTAGTGCACTCTTAGCTACCTTATGTATTTACTATGGATTACCTTCATACATATTATTTTAATTAGGGTTCTGAAGGTTCTATTGATGTATAGTGAGCTGTAATATTCCACACGATGGTACTACAGCATGTATAAATGTAACGATATGGTCTGGCAGACTTGTTCTATTATAGGCCTCAAAGAGGTACTGTATTACACTATATATGACCATATAAGATTTGTACATTTCAACATCTATTTCTAATTATTTTTCTCCTCCTCTTCTTCATCTGCCCTCTCGCCTCCCACATCTATATCTCATTCTCTTCCTCTTCACCTCAAGCCTGATCTCCTGAAATAAAGTCAGGGCTCTAACACACAAAAACATGTATAAGGATGCACATTTATTCCCGATATTGTCCCAGTTACTGATTTTCAGATCAGACATGTAAAACTCCTATCTGACAATGAGCCAGCTAAACAATAGCAGCTGGTTATAAGCTAACGGTATAGCAGCTAATCTTATGCTCGAATGTCCTAAAAATCACACTTTCCCTCTGATAATCATTTTGATTGCATTCTCACATCATATGATAGTTCATTAAGTGTCTGGGTCATTAAGTTAGATCCACCTCAAAGAAAGTTGCAGTAACAGTAGCTAACAGCTTCCAAGCTTAGTAAAATAGCAGCGCTTACTGACGAAATCCTCATCAACTCACCTCAGTGTCGCTGTCATCGGACAGAGGTGAGGTTCACCGACTCATCGACCCGAATCAGAATCCTTTCACAAAATTTAAAGCCTCCTCCAGAGTAAATAGACATGGATGCTCTACACACAGCATTATGGGGTAAACAGTAACAGCCTGCATGGGCCACGGCTGCTATGTGGTACAGAGGGTTAATGAGTGTTAGTTGTCCAGACTAGTCCAGGAAACTTTAAGCTGCAAGATCAAGGGCACATCTGTAACTGGCACATGCAGGCAAGTGGTTAGGGAACTGATTTAAGGAGCATGTAATCTGTTTTGGAAAATGTGTGTTGAGGAGCATCCAAAAACAACAACAACAACAAAAATCATCTCCAGCAACAGAATGACAATAATAACAATGGACAGAAGGTCATGACTGTATCATGAACTGCTGTGAGACTGAGATGGTCAGAAAGTCTAAAATAATGTGGACCATTAACTAACAAACAACACAGTAGCATAGTGTGTGTGAAATCCTTAGGAGCTCAAGCCCACAACTTTTGGAAAATGTGAGTATTAGGGAAAAAGGTCTCAAGAGAGGTTCAGGGAAAACTGCCAGTGTTGAACCTGGCAGACTCTCAGAGCCCACCATATTCAGTGAGGGTGTTTTTTTTAAGTACTGGTGGTGTCTGAACTGTGCACAGAGAATTAAACATTGGACTCTGCTAGTATCCTTCTTTAGTTTATTGGAAAGTCTGATGTTCCATTTTTGAACTTTTCCATGGCCAAAACTTTGGAAAAACTCTAAATCAATACCTCAGAGAGATCCAATAAGCAGCAGCCTTTGCACATTTAACCCACACCCACAGCATATGCAGTCCTACACAACAAGCAGCTTTAGTTGTATACAAAAAGGAGTCCTTTTCCAAAATCATCTGCTGATAGACTGTTTATTGAGCCAGCCATAACCTGCGCAGTTCATTTACTTTCGCTGCAGTCCAGCGAGATTGATCAAACCCAGATTTTCAGAAAGGATAGAGGGAACGAGATGGACTTTTTTTTTTTCCAAAGTTAGAAGAACTGTTTGATTTTCTGTATTTCCATCACTCTGCACTGCAGTGTTTGCAACAGTGCCATGCTGGTTAAATCTATTGTAAATAGTAGATCTGATTGAAAAAGCCACAATTTGATAATAACCAGCACAGGCCACAGCGGAAAAAAAGTTTAAACTGGGGTTGCCAAAACTTTTAAAACATGGTTTCTTTGGAAATATACAGTGTGAGGTTAAGAGACAGGGTGTCTTCAGACTGCTGTGTTCTTTATCCAGCTCAGATCTGCTGTTCTGTGTTTATCCGTGGAAAATAACACAGGACCCCTACGGGGCATAATAATACTTGGGAAATCTGTTGTTTTAAACAGGGAACAATATACACAGGCACACGCACAAACACAAACACACAAATTCAAGTACATGAACGCAGAGGGGAAAAAAACAAAAACAAAGACAGCTCAGTGGCGATGCTCCTTACTCTGGAAGTTTTACTGACTAAAGCAGAAGAAAGACTGAGATGAGCTCAGGATGGTTCAGGGTCATGTGATCCAGCCCTAATTATGAGCTTTAACAAAAAGAAAGTTTAAAGCCTAATCTTAAAAACAGAGAGCGTGTCTGTGACCCAAATCCAAGCTGGGAGCTGGTTCCACAAAAGAGGGGCCTCAAAGCTGAAGGCTCTGCTTCCCATTTTACTTTTAAGCATCCTAGGAACCATGGTACTATGAGGTTTTTAAGATAAGGTGGGGCCTGATTATTCAAGACCTTGTATGTGAGGAGAAGAATTTTAAATTTGATAGGAAGGCAACAGTAACTCAAACAACCACTCATTACAACCAAGATGTGCACAACATGTCAAAGCCAGATGGGCTACAGCAGCTGGTACCAACTGAGCATCTCTTAAACACCACAGCCTTCCTTGAGTACACTGTAAACCCGGATAAGTTGAATCTACTTAAAAAACCAAGGTAACTCGTTGCCTTAAATTTTTTAAGTAATGAAACAGTTCATTTAACTCAGCACAGTTAAATGAACTGTTTTGATCAATCAATTACCCTATCCTTTTCATGGTTGTGTGGGGGCTGGAGCCTATCCCAGCTGACAAGGCAGTAAGATGCAGGGTACACCCCATACAGGTCACCAGCCTGTTGCAGGGCCAGTGGCGGATCTAGGATTTTTCTGAGTAAGGGGCCATCAAGGGGCCACAGTATTCATAGAGGGGCCAAGTATTTGTGGTAGATGTGGTGATATACGGACCAATAAAAATTAAAGCCATTACATTAAAGTTATGGTAAATCTTATCACAATGAGGTGTAAGAATTCAGTGAACTTATGTACCATTACACTAAATAACAATATCAGCCATTTCATACATTACAGCATTAACTGTTGTTGCTCTCCCAAAATGATTTCTGACCTGATGAAAAGGGGCTGGAGGTGCCCTGCTCCTGACCAGCCTCTGGTCTACTGTGTTCTGCTGCTCTCACCCTGCTCATCTTCAGCTGGCAGACTCACTCTTTTGCTCAAAAACTGCTGAATTCCCACCTGAGACTGACCCTTTCTTTTCATATTCTTCTCTATCACTGCCAAACATTATAGTTAATGTGAACACAAAAATGCAAATTACAAAGAAGTACATGAATTAGTGAATGCTAACATTCATGCCCAAACACAAGTAGGGCCTCAGTTAACATTACTCTTAACTAACTTTGCTTCTTAATTTAATATTTGTCAGACTTACGCTATGTGACAGCTGTGAGTAAAAAGGGATTTATGAATTATCATTACCAAAAAACTCCTCAAAATGTTGTGGGTTAAAAAAACTTTCTCTGCAAGATCATTCAAATCTTCTTTTTTTCTGTAAGCTTTATTGACGCTGAGCATTCCTATTTGGCTCATTAGTGCTACTGGTGTTTCGGCATGGAATTGCATCCACCTATAATTTGATCCTCGCTCTCGGACAAAGGACAGACAAGTGACAGGACAGGGGCACTTCAGGGGGCCAATCAGATTTCAGATGGGGCCAATGTCCCTGTGGCCCTGCCCCTAGAACCGCCCCTGTGCAGGGCGGACACAGACAACCATTTGCACCTGTGGGCAATTTAGAGAGACCAATTAACCTAACCCCAGTAACTGCATGTCTTCAGATTGTGGAAGGAACCCCATACAGACACAGGGAGAACATACAAACTCCACACAGCAAGAGTCCTGGGCTAAGGTGGAATTGAACCCAGACTACTACACAGATAGCTATTCTAGTTGTGAGACAGCAGTGCTAACTACCATGCCACTATGCTGCCCAGTAACACAAATATTTTTTAGTGTTGAACTGTGTCTGTTTAAATTTGGTAACTAAACATAATAAAGCTCAGCCCTGCTGAATGCTGGTACATTAACATTTACAAATATCATTTGTCCATGTAACAATAAAAAAAACTATACGAGACAGCGTTGTGAACAAAAACACCACATGTTTACTACTCCAAACAGTGAGAGGCCTGGGCCAAGCCAGAATTGAACCAAGACCTTCTAGATGGCATTATACCTGTGAGGTAGCACTGCTAACCATCGTGCCACCATGCAGCTGCATATTAATCCATTCTGTTAAAACTGGTATAAATTAGATCTTTAGTAGGTGCAAAACTTGATGATATTGAGTTGTTTGAACTCAAACACATAATTACAATAAGATAGACCATCAAAAAGTACAGTCTACTCAGCATTAACAAGTAATGTTCACATTCTAGGTAATTTTAAGTAATATGAACTCAATATTTTTAAGTGAAATCAAAATCTGGGTTTGCAGTGTATCGTTGCTGACCATGTTCATCCCTTTAAGACCACAGTGTACCCATCTTCTGCTCAAATCAAATCATCTCAAACTGGTTTCTTAAATACAACACACGGGTTAACTTGTACTCAAATGGCCTCCTAATAGAGCACCTTTGGGATGTGGTGCAATTGGGGATTCTCATCATGGATGTGCAGCAGACAAATCTGCAGCAACTGTGTGATGCTATCATATCAACATGGACCAAAATCCCTGAGGAACATTTCCAGCACCTCGTTAAATCTGTGCTACCAAGAATTAAGGCAGCTCTGAAGGCAAAAGTGGGTCTAACCCAGTACTAGCAAGGTGTACTTGTGGCTGGTGAGTGTTGGTCTCTCAGTCACAGTACAACTTACATACAGTTCAAGCAACAGCCCAACATAACAATGTATGATAGTCTTGTGTAAGGTTCATCTCATCTGCTGACTGCAGTCCATTTAACCACTCTGGGTTATGCGTAGATCCTCTAGCAGCACCCCTCTAACAGTATTTCACTGTTACTATTTGGAATGCAGAAAAGGGTCATTTGAATTCAGTTCTATGGGGTGTTTTAGCAACTTTAAGCTAATTGTTTTGGTGTCATTATTTCCATTTTCAGCAGGCAATTCTGCACAGCAAAAAGCTCTGACCGATTCTCTGTATGCCACAAGCTCATTACCAAACATCAAAGTTAACAAATTGCTGCTGAACAGAATGCAACATAATTGGCTAAAAAGCCAACTATTTTCCCCAAGAGTTACTGGACACAAAAGAAAAAGGGGGTAAATACTGGATTTGTGGACAGAAACGCAGCTCAAGGGAACGCTGCATGTTTAAATAAGCAGTTGTTTTCTGGTATGTAGTCACATGAAATGATGACTCTTACCTTGTCTCGAGGGGCCAAATTTACACTGTGTGTCACCTTAGAATATATGTGTGCGCCTTCATTTTATTTTTTATTTGCTCTCAAGCATTAGTTCTCCTTACAGTCACAGACACACACACTCCAGAAATGTCTCAGGAGTCTATTGTAATTTAATCTGGTGATATTTACATAACAGAAATCCTGCTGTAACTCACCTGAATGTAAAAAATGAAAGAAACACTCAGAAAACAAAAATGGGCTCATGCTGATCCCATGCAAAGATAAGCAATGCACACGGATTAGCGATGCAGATGTGTCAAACTGGAGTGCAACACCGAAAGCAGTGATATTCACACATACACACACCTACATGAAAAGTGTGAAGAGGCTGATTAATAGCATAATAGGATTTAATACCAGCACTGTGAGCCGGGTAACAGGTTTCATTGTATCGCTGGGAATTATGATAATAATGTGAGGATGGAGCGGATGAGGCCAGACATAAATTCATACCCGTGAAATGACGTCAAATTCTGCCATGCGGGACCATTATGAATGGCGTACAGCAGTGTGTGGCAAAGAGTTTTTATGCAGCAAGTTGTATCATAAGTAACTTGCATGCCTTTGGATTTCTGACAAACTTTATTACAATCGAGTGAGTCTAGTGTGCTTTATGGACCTCAGCATTAGTCAAAGGTGAGCAGTCTTTCAAAGAACTTTTCAGACATTTATCACTACCCCCTGTAGATTGACCTCGACATTTAATCAGCGATTTTAGAAACATGTAAGAACTCTGCCGAGGATTAACTGTGGTAATTTGATCTGTATCAGTTTCTGGAAAGGGATGACATTTTCTAACTGACAGTTGAGCAGGCAGCTGTAAAATGCACATCTCTCAGATGTAATACCCCATCAAATGCTCCTTCTGAAGTCAGCCAAGATTTAATATTCAAGCTAAGCCTGAAATATGACAAAAGTAGTTAAATTAACTGGAAGGCAATATTTATTCTATAGATATTAAAGTCTTGGAGCTCAACAAGAGTTGAAGTTATCATCTAGTGCTAACTCCAACAACGGAATTTATTTTGAATAATTATAACCAAGATAACCTACTGTAACCAATACATAACAACTTGGCTCCCTACCTAACATAAACAGAAAAACATCAGGTGAAAATGAACTAGCAACATGGCCACATGGCAAGCACTGCAGCTGGATACAAGTGCAGCTGGTTGGAATGAGAAGAAGATGGATGAATCCTCTGCCCAGAGAATCAGGCATCTTGGCTTCTTATGTAGCAAGTTATCAACCTGGAACAAATCATCCGCAATCATGGTGCACATTCAAATTAGCAGTCATGCCCAGAGCTTGTGATGCAGGCCTTTTACCACAAAAAAAAAAGAAAAAGACACCAGCTACACAAATAAAACAGACAGACTAACATTTGGTTAGTCAACAGCTAGTGGTCTCAATCAAATCCTGCAACTTCAACTACTTAGTGAGAAATTTAGACAGGAATTCCTACACTGACATAAACACTCACTGATTATACTTATCCTTTTTCTTGACAGTATGAGTTATGCATGCTGCAAAATACAGCCATACACTGAAGAACTTATGAATGGTAGTTTTTACTAATTTGGTCCAGAATTCTAGGCTTTTTGATTTTATCCAAGTCTAAATCACAGTCTGTAGCAAACGGCCAAACCTTCATCCAATTAAAAAAGGTGGTCTTGATTTTCAAGTGAGACTTTTGTACAGTTTTGGACCTTAAGGGTGTTTCACCCCATATTTCATTTACTCTGTTCCAAATTGGTTGATGAGTTTGTAAATGTGTGGCCTTTCCCCTGTGGTTTGGTTTCTTTTCAGACAGAAGAAAACTCAGAGTGAACCAAAATCTGTCACTAAAAACCGTGTGAGAACATTCAGATGTGTTTGTATTCATCTGAGCAACATGTCACAGTGTGTGTACTCTGGCATTTTTCGTGGATTCAGCTATGGAAATGGGTACAAATTATGTGTTTTTTTTGACAGTCTGCTATAACAAAATGACTAAAGACACATGTTTAGACAAAACACTGGTTCATCCCTTGAATTAGGAGCTCTTTTCATGCTTGAATGATTCATAGGTCAGATTTAGGTGGCTTAAACAAGAAAAAAACAAAACAAAACAGGGAATCCTTAAAAACTTACAAGAAATTCTTGTTCCCTGGAAGCAAAATATAAAGAAATGAGTCAAACCCTTTGCACAGTATTGTGTCCTTTTAACTGTGCATGCAGAATCATAACATAAAAGGAAAACTTACCTAATCAAATGTAGAAAGAAGAGAAGAAAAAAGAAAAAAATGAATCTTGATAACAAGATTGAATCAGTTGACAGAAAAAGGGAGCGATACATCAGGTAGATACCAAAGACCTAACTACACATGCACACAGCACCGCTTTCGGTTACTGCCTAGCTTCCACCTGTGGGATGCACTGTCCCACTTAATGCTTCCTGCCTTTGATTGTGCTCATTTAATTTCCATCAGCTTTGACACTTTATTTTTTTTTGTTGTTCAGAGGCAGGGAAGGGAGTGATAAGGCAACAAATGAAAAATGGCTCTGAACCAATTCTTATTAATACCACTGCTCTCCCCTTCACTGGACTGCACTGGAGCTTTGGCTTCTGTCACGGCGCAGAATGCAGTTTGAATTTTTAAATTCAGTGAAGTGAAGTGTCCTTTTTAATTCTGCAGATGATTAATCTAGATTGGTCAGAAAAGGTTCAAAGTGTGGTTACAACAAAGGTAATTACCGAGGGCTGATTCAATACTGAAAAAGCTTAAAAGTCAGGCATCAAATTAATTCAAACTATCTGAAAAAGAAAAAAGTACTTCAGTACATATTACAGAGCCTAAAAATCCATCAGAACCAGCCTGTATGTGGCTCTCTCTATAAAGCAGCATGGATTTTAGTTAGAGTAGAGTTTGAACCAAAGACCTTTTGGTTGGGAGGCAGTGATCTTGACAGCTCACTATTTTGCTTCATTCTACTTCTCTGCTCCACTAAAGTGTTAATTTTACACACCCATACAGTACTCCAAACTCAAGGATGTGTGTGTGTGTGTGTGTGTGTGTGTGTGTGTGTGTGTGTGTGTGTGTGTGTGTGTGTGTGTGTGTGGTGGTGTTGGTGGTGGGGGGTCATACTTCTAAAGGGGTGACGGACCACAGTCCTAATGGATTTATGGGAGATTTAAGCTGATATGAGTGTGGTCTTTGGCGTAAAAGGACAGCTGGTAGTCGACAGGTTTCCATCAGTTTATAGATCACATCTGGCAAACCTCAGAAATATTGTTCTGCATTTGGAATCATCTGGAGCATTTGATACAGCCCAAGAGAAAACACCAGTTCAGTGTCAGTGCATTTACACTTTGCAGGAGGCAATAGAAACATTTCCATTCCCAAAAAGGAAACATTATATGTGAGTGACATTTTATCTTGTGTTTCCTGTAATATGAATCTATTAAGGCAACAAAACACGTAACACACATACTCCACCTACCAAGTGGTGTCATCCACTGCTGTTATTCATCCTCATATTGTTGTGACCACTAATTTCCTGCCAAAACAATTCTGTCGGCGCCATTAATGCAGCCCCGCTGCCATTTCTGTCACCCATATAATTTATTTGCATTTGCACCTGTTTGCCATTTTAATGGCTCCAGAGGATGTTGTGTTTAATTAGTGAAATTGTGATGCTCCTTTCTGCATATAGATGTGCCTGCTTTTGCACCTGCTTCGACGACATATTAAAACAAATGGATCTACAGTAGAGGAACTAGCTCTTTCTATCCAAGTTTAGTGCTGATGTTTCCGGGTCAAAGCCTCTACTTTATCTTTTCAAAATGTTGCTGCACCCTTTGAATAAATCTGAGTTTAAAAACAAATTAACTTATTAGAAAAGTCAGTTTTCATTGTACCCATATCTACATTTTTGGCCACCACTAGTAAAGTGTTGTTTGGTTCCAGTACGTTCAGTGGGAGGCAAATATTTCTATAATAACTCCAAAACTGGCAACTGAAACCAAAACAATTGATGTAGATAAGCAGCACTAGAATCTAAATTTGATCTTGGAGCTACTGTAACCTGCTAAAACCTTAGAAATGCAATGTTGCTAGCTTACTGTTAGCTCATTTTCATGGCTGCTTGGGTAGTGCTACAGTCACACGTGTGAAAACGGTGGTTGGAGATTGCAGCACAATTAAAAAGATTGCAACTGCGTGCAGTGAACTTGTGATCTTGTTGCCTTTGTAATGGATTTTGTCAAAGATAATGGCAGTCAGTTACAGTCTTTAAAGTAATGTTAATTTTTCAAGCTGGCAACAGTACAGGAGTAAGACGGGTTCAGTCTGCTATCAGGTTATAATGATGCTTCTTGCTGCAAGTCTGTTGTCATTTACATAAACAGAAATTCACATCAGCTGCTAACATTCAGTGCAATACTGGGCAATTGCCAATTTTTCTTCATTGCAAGGAGGTTGCCATCCGTTTTTTTCCTCTAGTGTGACTGAGCCATAAAGTGCTGACTGTCACAACTTAGAGTTCTGCAACACTGATTACTCCATTAGTTTTCCTTCAGTGGTTTCTGTTTGTTTGCTTTGGGGAAGGGGATTTGGACCCATACGCCTATTTTTCATTTTCTTTTACCTTCTCGCCTGTGTTAGATGTTTTTAGATGTTCATAAAGACAAAAAAAAAAAAACAAAAAACAAGTTTTGAAAAAGATCATTTCAGGTTAATGGCTTATGCAACACCTCCTACTATTATGAAGAGTGTCAAGAGTCAAGTGTGTATATCATTTAAATAGAAGATGTAAAGTATGTACAGACTCTACAAGGAAGCAGGCCTCCTACTCTGCTCCACCCGATTATATCATCTTGATTTATCATGTTTATCTGATTCCTGTAGCAGGCTGTTCATCTGCTAACTGTCAAGATCAGGATCATTGCACCTGAAACATGCTAGGCTCTTCAAGGTCAACTTCACTAGAAGAGATTACATAAAGTAAAGGCAATACCAGCTCCTTCTGTTATACTGATTATAAATCTTGGTAACTTGAACAATCTGTAAACTCACTTTATAAAAATAAACTGTCCGTTGCTGTTGCTGCTGTTGTTTTCCCCTGACTTAATTAAAATAAGACATTTTGGCGTGAGAAACAAATTACATTGAAAGCTTGCACTGTCAAATTTTTTTTATTTGGAAAAAAGACTGCATTTGCTGAGGTTTAGTGGACAGCTAAAGGGTATGACTGCTTGTGTTGGCATCCACAGGATTCAAAGCTCACATGCCCCTTATAATCCATTAAATTTAAGCCTCGACATAATTTAAACAGGTCTCTTTTTTTTTTTTTTTTTTGCTCTATAGTTGGCATTTAAATGTAAAATTTGCCAGTGATTTGCTTGCTTTTCGAGCCAGTCATACAAATTGTGTATTCCACAACCAGGTCCCGAGTCGTTTCTGGACGTTGCTGGCAGTCACTAGTGTGAAATTGATCCCAATGAGCTATATGGTTTGCAAAAACCTTGCAGTTGCTTTGGTTGCTAGCGGGTTGCCGCTATCACATGTAGTTTGTATGGCAGACACTGGTTTGAATCAGTAGCAAGCTACTTGCCAAGCAGTACTAAAACTGTAAAAAGTGCAACGCAGACTAGAAATGGAGACAATTCACATTTAAATTAAAGGTTGCACTTTTCAAAATGATAACAAGTGGTTGCCACACACACACACACACACACACACACACACACAAAGTACATGGATATTCATTTATTTCTTGACTCACACTAACCTAACCTAAAACCTCTGCTTGGGCTTTTGGATCTGCTTTTTCTTGTTTTTCTCACTATGTGCAGATTTATGTACACAGAACAGGAGTAGGCCCAATACAAGTACACTCATAGAAATGCAGACTTGTCAAATATCAAACATTTTGCAACCTTTACTATTTTGTTTTATATTCTAAAAGAGAAATGAACAGTAGAAGAGACAGACAAAGGGAAAATAATAGAATAAAGGAATAAAGGAAAACACAAGAATGAGAGAGAAACACGAGCAAGACAACTTGCTGATTCACCACTTGTACCTACATATCACTTACTACTATCAGCACCATCTAAAATGCTTGTAAAAAATGTGTACATTTCATTTCCTGCACACTGGGCGGTGAAAGCTCTAACGTGAGATTGGATATAAACCTTTTATTTTTTTATTGTGCAGTTCAGAATCTAATCCTAAAAGCACCTCTAAAGACAAGATGCGCAAAGCCAGTGGCATCCATCCAATGGTCACTCTACCCTGAAGCCATCACTCACTAAGAAAGCTTTACTCTCAGTTAAATGTACAGTGTCATTTTAAAGAGTCCATTAGGACTCATAATCTAGTACATCATAAAAATTTAAATCATATTCCTGGGAAGTGCTAGTGTCATTAAAAAGTAATAAATTAACAATTAATTTGCCATGTGCAGCAACTTTAAGTTTTCCAACATTAACTGTCACTCTGCTGAAAACATGCTTTATTAGTCTATGGATTTTTTTAATGTACAACCTGTCTAGTTTGAATGCTTTCCTTCTTGCATTTATCACAAATAACAAGGAGGAAAAAATAAGGAAAACAAAACACAAAGATAAGAGCAGCAGCAACATTCGTCCCACAGTCTGCGTGTTGCTTAATGGGGAGTAATTCATTTTCAGATGGAGCCTCTGTGTTTACTGCATCTATTTCAGGCCCGGATGTGCCGACGTGTCCTGGAGGCGCAAGGTGAATCCCCTGCAAGGTGGTTCCAACATTCAAAGTTAATTCAAGGGTTTTCACAGCACGGTGTGCACAGAACTGAATAAAAAAAAAAATCCAGCTGTGCTAATAATAGTCAGTACTATATCTGAGCACAATGATGAATTAGCCCTTTCAGGGAGCACAGATTGTCAGTGTAACCAACCGTTATTGTAATTCCTCATGAATTACACCCACTTTTCTTTTATGAATCATTTACCGTTGGTTTAATCTATGACCAATGGGATTATTTAATTCAGAATTGTCCCTTCTAACCTATTAATGTTCTGAAAAGCTGGCTTTCACAGAGGCCAGACTTGAAGTGTTCAGCAGCAGTTGCCTTGAAGCAGACTTTACCAAGTGATGGTTAAAAAAATAAATAAAACCACAGTATTAGAAGTTTTAATACTAAAAACAGAGTGAAACAGCATACAAGTGCAAAAAAAAAAAAAAAAAGGAGGGGTAACTTTTTTGAATCTAGGAAGGCAGATGGTATTATGGCAGAGAAACAATTGATCCAAAGGGCACAACACAAGCTTATCAAGTAAACTTTATCATTTACCAGGTGACAGTTATTACAAAGTACCAAACACTGAGACAAACAGCACTAAAGACTATGTTGCGATTGTTCTCCCATTCTTGAGAATGATTTGGCTACAGCTTATTCAGACATAAAGGAAAAAAGACAATCTTGATGGAATATTTGGTAGGTAAATGGCTAAATCCCCACAAAAGAAAACACCACATAAAGACACAAAGAGGAAAAGACAGGCGTCAACTGCGTGAAACAACTTTTAATGATAATAAAGACAAATATAATATGAATATAAGGAAACCTAAAGAAGTTATTGTAAATGCCTAAACCTAACCAAGGGATGTATTTTTTTAATGAATACCATATTTCAAAATCATACAAATTATGTGTGAAAATGTGCAAAGCGTACAAGTTGGAACTCAGGTCTCTGGCATGAGTGACAAAATGATTTTGCTCTACCACCAACTCCTCTAACCATCAAATGTAGATTTATTATTTTTTACCTTTTACAAGTGGATTGTACTGATTGGGAGTGTATTGATTGAGTGAGCATGAACATACCATACCATACCATCTTTATTTATAAAGCACTTTAAAACAACCACAGCTGACACAAAGTGCTGTACATTAAAACACAAATAAATAACAATTTAATAACTCTTTCAGGTTAAAAAAAAAAAAAAAAAAACAGTTTAAAACTAGATCCCGCTGGAGTTAAAAGCCAAGGAAAAAAGATGGGTTTTAAGACGAACTTTAAAAGTGGACAGTGAAGGGGCCGCTCTAACCTGCAAAGGCAAGTCATTCCATAACTTAGGACCAACAACAGAGAAAGCCCTGTCCCCTCTGAGCTTCCTTCTTGATCTTGGTACCTCCAAGAGCAGCTGGTCTGCTGACCTGAGAGACCGGCAAGGTATGTAGGGGTGAAGAAGCTCAGAGAGGTAAGGCGGGGCAAGATTGTGCAAAGATTTAAAAACAAACATAAGAATTTTAAAATGAATTCTAAAATGTACAGGCAACCAGTGAAGTGAGGCCAGGACAGAGGTCACGTGCTCTCTCTTTTGAGTTCCCATCAAAAGTCGTGCAGCAGCATTTTGAACCAGCTGCAGACGTGAGAGTAGCGACTGACTGACTCCAAAATAAAGTGAATTACAGTAATCCAGTCGAGATAAAATAAAAGCATGGATCACTGTTTCAAAATGCTGCCTAGATAGAAATGCTTTTACTGATACCAATTGCTTCAAATGATAAAAACTGGACTTAACCACAGCTCTGATTTGGCTGTCCAATTTAAAATCACTGTCCACCTTAAAACCAAGATCAGTAATAATGGGTTTAAAATATACCTCCAAGGGTCCCAGGTCAACAGAGGAGGACTCACAGGAGCCACTGGGTCCAAACACCATTACCTCTGTTTTCTTTTCATTAAAATTTAAAAAGTTCAAGGCCAACCAAGCTTTAATATCACCTAGACATGCCAGGAGATGTTTTATGGAATGGATTGAGTGAGCATGAACATGAGTAAACAGTGTGTTATTCTAAGTATTACTATTAGCAGTAGTAGTAGTAGTAGTAGTAGTAGCAATAGCAGTAATTTCCCTACAAAGCCATTTGCATATATGTTGCATCTTGTTTGATGCTTGTACGGGCAACACCATTTGAAAAATAACTGAAAATAGTATGATTTAATACTCACAAAAACTTTTAAAGTAGAGAAACTAAGAATTTGGATTATCTGATCTGGACACACTTTAACTGACCTTTAAAGGGCAAATCCATCACCAAGAGTTGTTTGGGACTCTCTAGTAGTTAGGCGATTAATCTCACATCTTCATAGGGCAAATAAGCTCAGTCTCAGAATCCATAGTAAAAATCTCTTCCAAATACTGGGCACAGCCAGACCATTTATCAGAGTTTGCATTGGTCAAGCTTGACATTAACCTAATTGAAAATCCATGATATTACATTTACAGTATTGCAGAAACTGAATCTCTATTTTCTGGATTTTAATTTTCTGCATCAGTATTCATATTCTGTGTGTCAGAGTACATTGTTTCCCTTGAGAGCATGTTAGAATTTATATTCTAGTCCCCAAATTGTTTTTGGCTCAGTTTGCTTGACTGAGTTTTGGGGCTTTTTAATAAAATGGAAAAAAAAAAATTTAAAAAAGCCTCTCAGAGGAAAAGCTCTAATGGCTTTTTGTCTAATAAGTCACTTAAAGAAGTTAAGAAGTTTTTATTGTTTAATTTTAGAAATGTTATCAGAGACCTCAGAGGAGAGTTGCTAATTCTGTATTCTGCGCCTGTGTTCTGTACCTACACTGTACAGTATAACTCATCACAGGATGAGATCAAATAAAGAGAGAGCATTGAAAACAGTGGTATCCAGTTCCTATTTGAACTTCTGTATTAAAAACATACACAAAAAGCAAATGTATTTCATCAACTTTGTGTCTGACTAAAGGAAGTCCCCCATGTGGGACCTCATGGGTACTTCAAATAAGTGACAGGACAACTCTAAAGAAATGTATAACCTTCAAACTCTGTGGCAGTGAAATTAAATCAGATTTCTATACATTTCTCTCAAGAGTGTAATTTAGGCGAGCGTGAGTAAATGTATCTGGTATTCTGCCTTGCTGTGGATCAGATTAGATTAAAAAAAAAAAGATATGATTATATGTACTTGTGTATCTAATCCAACACTGAGGTCAAGAGAGAAAGTAATTTGCAGGAATATGCTGTTTCATTTCATCTTATGCTCCCTTGATTTGAACGTGTTTATTTGCTACGTTATCTCTGTGCTGAGAGGATTAAACAGCAACCTGGTTCGACACTGAAAAAAAAAATAGAATCATGTTTCCCTCTCCTGCGTCTCCTCGGACACTTTAGAGCTGACTTCCTCTCGTCTGTCCTTTTCTCTCTTTCTCTTTCTCTCTCATCCATGCAAGAAAGCAGCAGTCGCTAATCCACAGGCAGAGTGAGTGGGCGGCAAATAGAGGAGTACCGCAGATGCGAGGGAAACTGTTTCTGCCACTCAAGAAGCTGCAGAATGAAACCTCTGCTGGGGTCAGATTTCCAGACGCAATCCTTGACCGGAAGCAACTGGCCTAGTTTTCCTTGCAAGTAATCTTTCTCGACAGCCTCCATTCAGAGAAAGACTCCACTGCTGCTGCTGTCTGTGTGCTTTTGGTTGTTTCCAAAGACCGTGCATCAGCACAGAAGCTGCAGCAATCCCAAAATGGCACTCTGGGTTCCTCTAAATGACACAGGTAAACAACACTGGAGGATCTTGGTCGAGGACAAGAAAACACAGTCTGCGGAAAGTAAAAAAAAAAAACATAATATCACATTTGATCAAGAATTAAACCCTAAACTGTTGTAAACTGCTTTTTTTTTTTTTTTTAATGTAACTAGTTACACTATTCATGTTCAGTTCTAGAGATTTCCTTACCTCTGGTGATTTTTGGAACTATTCAATTTTGTTTTTAAATACTACTTAACATATTACATTATATATCAAAGGGGAAAAAATTAACTTCTTCTGATGCACTGCTTACTTAGAAGGAAAAAGTGAAACAAATAAGAAAAAAATACCAGAATGTTTGGGAGCTACTTTTTAAAATTTCATTAAAACTGCTACAATAAATATGTTTATATTCACAATGGATCAAAGTACTGCATTTATGAAAGAGGATTCATTACAGTGCCTCAGAGAAAGCTGTAACTGGTGCTCTGTTCATCTCTGCAGAGCATTTGAGTGCATGTAAACACTCATTTTTAATTTTTTTTTTTTCAGTTTTGGTTCGCTCATGATTCTCATTAATGTGCTTTATTCCATGCAGGGAACAGCTGTTTGAAAACGTTTTAGCAACAAACTACAGATAACATTAAAGACTAGGAGGTGAACACTGGGGAGCATTTGCAGCAACAAAAATTCGCTTAATAATAAAACTGCAACATGTGGCTTTGTTGCTGCTGGATGTCAAACAGAGACAGATTGCAGATATGTCTACAAGAAGAAGTGTACCAGTATCCAGAACTGTAGCACCTACAGAGGGATAAAGCTGATTGGCTACATTATGAAGCTTTGGGAAATAGTTGTTAGAGCTTGGCTGAGAAGTGCTGATCAGTGAAGAGCAATATGGTTTCATGTGGAGAAAGAGCACTACAGATGTGATGCTTGCTTTGAGAGTGTTGATGCAGAAGGAGCTTCACTGTGTCTTTGTGGATCTAGTGAAAGCAAAGACACAGTACAACTCTGTGCAACTTGGGGGGGGGGGGGGGGGGGGGGGTATAGGGCATGTATGAAGACAGTGAGACAGTGGTGAGGTTTGTATTAGGAGTGACAGATGGATTCAAGGTGGGGTTGGGTTACATCAGGGATCAGCTCTGAGCAGTGGAGATGGGCAGGTTGACAGATGAGATCAGGCAGGAGTCTCTGTGGACTATGATGTTCACAGATTACACTGTAATCTATAATAGCGAGTATAGGGGCAGGTGGAAGAGAGCCTGGAGAGGTGGAGGTATGTTCTGGAGAGAAGAGGAATAAAAGTCAGTAGAAGCAAAACAGAATACATGTGTGAATGAGAGGGAGACAGGTGGAAAGGTGAAGCTGCAAGGAGTAGAGGTAGTGAAGGTAGATGAGTTTAAATACCTGGGTTCAACCATCCAAAGCAATGGAGAGTGCAGAGAGGTGAAGAACAAAGTGCAGGCAGCATGGAGTGGGTGGAGAGGAGTGTCAGGGGCGATTTGTGACAGACAGAAAGCAGTGAAAGGGAAGGTTTACAAGATGGTAGGGAGACCCGCTATGATGGATGGTTTGGAGACAGTGGCACTGATAAAAAAGACGAGAGGCCGAGCTGAAGATGTTCAGATTTTCTCTGGGAGTGTCCAGGATGGACAGGATTGGAAATGAGTACATCAGAGGGATGGCTCAGGTTGAACAGTTTGGAGACAAAGTTACAGAGGCAAGACCACAGAGAAGACATGGAGGAAAGGGTGAGATGAAGGGAGATGATTCGCTGTGGCGACCCTGAAAGCTGAAAGCTGAAGAAGAAGCACATAAAAGCAACAGTTCTACATTTTGGGAAATACACTTAAATCAGTAGTCACCAGTTATGGTATTAACTTTGTGACTAATGAGTCACAAAGTTGGCCCACATTAAAGCATGTGCTGCTTTATTGCATATTTTACTTTTATTTGGGACATTATTTACAAACTGAGAATCATGCTTTGCTAAAGACTTGAAACTAACAACTGAGGCTGATAAACCTCAGCAAAATGTTTCCCGAGACCTTCGATCGAGTGAGCGAGCCAGCCATTTTCTCAGACTTCTACAAAATCCAAAGGCATCCACAGGAGTCACGCCTGCTGGTTTAATGCATTTTTTGCATTCTCTTCACTTTTTAGAAGCATCTCTCATATAAAACCCATTCTCTGAACTTTATATGTGTTTAGAATAGTTTATAAATCCTCTTGTTATAAGTAATCTTGTTGCAAAATGCTTCTTCCATGTTGAGAAGATAATTAATGAAGGTGCTCACAGAGTGACCTGTGCTTATTTATAGTGGGTCTCTGTGGCTCCATGGTACAGAGTTTAACGCATTTGCCTTATATGTGGAAAGATATGTGATTCAAGACTGGAAGAAGACAGAAACCCAACCTCAGGGGGTCACAAGTTAGTGTGGTCCCAAGCTCAGATGACTGTGCAAATGGGAAGGTGCATCTATTACCCGACAATACATAAACATCTTCATCATCAGTTTTAACCCTTGGAAAGAATAGTGCTGAGGTTGGGCTGAACAAATACCACATTTTATTCAGTCCATATGTAAGGGGGAGCCCCTTCACTTCAGACTTTTTTTTTCCTGTCTTCTCTTAGACTTGACAAAGTGATCAAAGGCTTTTCGTGCCTTTAAGCTGGACTTGATTATTACATATTCATTCTCACCCACTCCATACCGATGTCTCATTAAGTTACACTGATCCTTCTCCATGCCCACAGAAAGTAATAAAATATGAATGGAAAACACTTTTTCAAGTTTTAAGGTGTGTTTAAATGGTGACATCGCCGTACAACATCGTTCTGTTCTCTAGCGATGAACCCCTTTGAAATGGAAAAGAGCACCGCAGTGACCTTTTAAGACTCTGTTATGAATGAAAATGAGTTATGAATAAAAAAGAACAGACAAAGGTATGCTCTTAGTTGGCATACTTGAAGATTATTAATGTTTTAGATGTTCAGATTACAGAAAAATGCTGCGCTGAATGTGCTCAAATTCACCAACATTTATTGTTTATGAGCCATATTCAAGTGTGGACAATCACTAAACGGAAAAGCCAAAGCAAACTCGGAGAATGATAAGAAACCAGAAGAGATATGGTGTCTGGCACATGTCGGATTTTATGGATAAAAAATTGTTAGTAAGGCAATCATCGTGCGGGTAGCACAGGGCTCGACCCCATGTGGAGGTAAACAAAGACTAGAGGTGAGCTGAGACTTTGCTTACAGAGGAGGTCCAACAAATACATTATAAAGACACTCATGGTTTAGAAGAATTTTATTATTTATTTATTTTTTACAGCAATGGCTCTGCTGACTGTTAATGTGTAACTATGTGGATGGATGTTGTATAACGCCACTGCTGTGATGTAAAAAAAGATCTGAAATGAAAGAGTAGTGAAGAACTGCCTGAACCACACTTCCAAACAACTTACTGACCAATCCTGCTAACATGTACCATGCCTGCTGTAGCCTTCTCCTCATCATCAGGATCATCGGGATCAAATCATCCTGATTCCATTTAATTAGTTTTCTGTGAAATGTATATTTGAACATCTCAGATCATCTCCACGGTCATCAGATCTCATTCCAAGACAGGGATTGTGAGATGTGGAATGATTCATAGCTGACAAATCTGCAGCAACTGTGTGATGCCATCATGTCAATATGGACTGAAATCTCTGAGGAATGTTTCCAGCACCTTGTTGAATCTGTGCCATAAAGAATTAAAGCAGCTCTGAAGGCAAAAAAGGATTCTAACCGGGTACTGGCAAGGTCTAACTAATGAAATGGCCAATGTTTGTACAATGACAGTGTATCAGAGTGAGTGACTCTGTGTGTGTCGGTATGTGTAAGTTGGGAGAGAAACATCATGTTCTCATCCCAGTGTGTTGATACTGTCGATCAGTCATATCCTGCTGGAATCACAGAGACACACACAAAGTGATCTTTGGCCTCAGTGATTTGGCTGATTATTACTGAGAACCAATAGATAACAATCTAAAAGAGTAATAGACTCCATACCGGAATACTTTCATTTAAGTCACACGTTAACCAGCCAGGAGACTTTTTTTAACTTTGGTTTTACTTGTTGATTATTTTAATTTGGACTCTCTTTTTACTTTCACATTCACTTGCTATTTAGTTTAATCATCAAACACTACCTGGTTGGGTTAAGAAAAGCATTGTGGTTAAAATATGCCACTTTGCAAAAAACATCCTGCAAGATAAAAAAATTTACATTTACCTATTGTATTGACTAAGCGGTCCTTTAGAAGTGTCCATATGTGATTTGATGCCCGGTGAATGAGAGTGGGACCTGATTAACCCTCAAAGGCTGGTGGAGACCCAAAACAGAGGTAAAAGAAATTGCCTATTTGACACTTTTCAGAAAGAGAGCAACATGACCCCAAATAAAGGATGTTGCACAGATGCTACTGGACGTATTGTTGATCTTGGTGCACCGACTCATTTACCTTGCCCTCCCTCAGGTGCACAGTCAGCACCAGCCTCACTTGCTTCTCCTCAGTTGCCTTTTGTGGTTTTATTTATTAACTATTACAACTCCAATTCCAAGAAAGTTATGACACTGTGTAAAATGTAAATAAATACACAATGCAATGATCTCATAAACCCATATTTTATTAACAAGAGAATGCAGAAAACATATCAAATATTTAAACTGAGACATTTTACTATTTAATGATAAATACTGGCTAATTTTTAATTTGATGGCAGCAACATATCAAAAAAGTTGGGACACGGGAATCAAAAGCATGGAAAAGTAAATGGTATTGAAAAGAAACAGTTGGAGGAAAATTTTACAACTAACTGGGTTAATTGGCAACAGGTCAGTAGCACGACTGGGTAAAAAAAAGAGCGTCCTACAGAGGCTGAGCTTCTCTGAAGTAAAGATAGCCAGACATTCACCAATATGTGAAAAATGGCATCAACAAATTGTGAAACAGTTTAAGAAAAATTTTCTTCAACATAAAATTGTGAGGACTTTGAATATATTATCCTTTGTAGTACCAAATAACATGAAAAGATTGAGAGAATCTGGAGAAATCTCAGCGCACAAAGGACAAGTCTGAAAGCCAATTTTGGATGCCTGAGCTCTTTGGGACGTCAGGTGGTGCTGTATTTAAAACAAGCATGATTCTGTCATGGAAATCACTGCATAGGCTCAGGAACACATCCAGAAATCCATGTCTGTGAAACCGTGCCATCCACAAAAGCAGGTTATTACGCAAAGAAGAAGCCATATGTGAACATGATCCAGAAACACAGCCATCTTATCTGGGCCAAACCTCATTTAAAATGGACTGAGGCAAAGTGGAAAACAGTTTGTGGTTGAATGAGTCAACATTTGAAATTCTTATCGTGAAACGTGCGCTGCGTCCTCTGGACTAAAGAGGAACGGGACCATCCAGCTTGTTATCAGCGCTCAGTTCAAAGGCCTGCGTCCCTTATGCATTCAGTTCAAACCCTGCCAGTTTGAACTGAGTGCATCAGTGCCTATGGAATTGGCAGCGTGCACATGTGGAAAGGTATCATCAGTGCTGACAGGTTGAGCCAGATGGCTTAAGGGGAGGTGTTGCATACTGTATATATAAGTTTTAAAATGTTATATGTTTTCTATGTTATTTTGTGAATTTTTTTTTTATGTGATTTGTAAATTGTTGCATTCTGTTTTTATTTTACATTTTACAATTTATAATTGCAGCTGTAGTTGATTTGGCTGTCCTGTTTCTGGTATTGGTTTCATTAGTTTAGTTTACTAAATATTAGTTTAAGAGTGAGGCCTGAATCCCATGTCTTATTTGTATTCAGTCTTGTAAATAATTATTTTTCCACACTTAGAAATTCAGCAACATTGCTGCAACATGTGTGAAATCTCGTACGCTGGTTTCCTCTGAGCAGTGGATTTAGAGGCCTTAATGTGATTTCCTCTCTCTCAGCTTGTTTCTTGTCTGCCTCTTGATTACTGACCAAAGCAGTTTGTATTGATATTCAGCATCACACCCTGTCTGCTGATATCAAGCGCACAGGATGAGCAACACATGGAATGGATTCATTTCCGTTTTAGCTTTTTCACAGTTTGTGTCTAAATGAACCCTGATACTATTTAAAATTTAGTATCATAAATTGTGCTTACTCTAAAGACACAGTAATTTCAGTTAAGGTAATTTTTAGCATATCTGATTCTCACAGCAATGTCATGTTTAGCACAGAAATATGCAGTTATGTAAATAAGGTAGAGCTGGCAGCGCAAGATAAAAGCGACATTGTAAAGTCATTTCCTTTGTATCAAATATGGCATACACGGGAGAAAAATGGGCGGGGGGGGGGGGGGTGACTCACAAGTGCTGATATGAAATATGGCGCAGCTTTAATGTGTGTAACCACAAATATGCACTCTGGCAAAAATAAAGGTGAGTATTTTGTTTTCTTCACAAAATCGACAAATGTACTATATGGACGTGTCAGAAAGGTGCATTTTCTCCTGCTTTTTAATGTGTTGTTGAGTTCATGTCTGAGTGTGTGTATTTCTTTCTGGGTTCACCAGCCTCACAGCCTCACAGCCTCGACTGCTGTCAGGTTCTTGCTGAAAATAACACTTAGATTAGGTAGAGCTCCAGACCCAGGGCCACAGAAAGAGACAGAAAGGAAGAAAAAAAAACACATGGAGGGGAAATGAGTTCAACAGACAGAGCAGAACAGAGAATTAGAGCAAAAGCGAACAGAATACACACAATGAAAAGATTCTGCCAACTACACTGAGAGCGAATTAAGTAAAAAGCAAAATGGAAGGTGAGACAGAGAAATGGTGGCTGAAATACAGGAACGAGCATGATGCAGGGAGCAAGCTATAAGGCAGAGCAGGTGATGAGGACAGAACAGCTCCTGTCTCTATGGGCACAGAAAAGAGAGAATTTATTAATTCTTTGTAGTTGACCACAGACTATTTTTAAGGTATCTGTTGCAGGGCAAAGCTCTTTTTAGTGTGCTCCATCCATCCATAGATTTTATTCTGCTTAACCAGTTCAGGGTTGCAGGGTTCCTGGGGCCCAGCTGTCACCGGGTTAGAGGCGGGGTGCACCCTGGACAGGTCACATTGCAGGGCTAACACAGAGAGACAGACAACAATTCTCACTCACATTAAAACCTAGGCCCAATTTAGAATCATCGGTTAACCCAACACTTTTTTTGTGTCACTTGAAAATCTTTAGATTATTTCTATATTACTCATTTCTGATGGATTTTTCATGAATAATTTGTTTGCATGTCTGCATCAGAGTTCCCAGGAGGGTCTGAGTGAGTTTGCGTTATCAAAGAACCCCTTACTGACACCTACCCTGTCAGTTCTAAGCAGCTTAGGATGTAAATGAACTGCATTACGATAAGATTGTAGCAAACATCACGAAGTCTCTAACATGCGGATCATCAAGAATGAGATCTCCATACCAGATCAACTGGGGCCCAGGTTAACAACGGTCGCCTCTGGCCAATAGGGAGCCTATGGAAACTGTGATACTGCTCGCTGATGACAAAGAAAGGAGGACACTCCTAAGTTTAAAATAATAAAACAGACAATATCTAGAGTTTTACAGCATTGCATTGGGCACTACAAAAACTTAACTGAAAAATTTGATACATTAAATCATGCCATTCTTATCCATATGCTTTCTAAGCTTAAAATTTCTGATAACACCTTAGATTTCATACATCTTATCTTTCTTATCGGGAACAGTGTGCTGTTATAAATAATGAAAAATCATCCCTTTTGACTTCTAAAACAAATGTTCCACAGGGATCTGTTCTCGGCCCACCCCTTTTCAGTTTATTCAGTGTCATGCTCTGGAGCAGCTTTTTTAGCTGTATGCTAATGATCCTGCGATACACTAGCATGAGCCAATACTTGGACTCTAGACAGGTTCCACAGGTTGTCCAACTCCTCCATGATGGCACATAAGGTTTGCTGTGTCTCCCAGCACTGTCTCAAAAGCATGGAAGAGATTCCGGGAGACAGGCAGTTACTATAGGAGAGCTGGACAGGGCTGCAGAAGGTTCTTCACCCATCAGCGAGTCCAGTGTCTGCTCCTTTGTGCAAGGAAGAACACAATAAACACTGCCAGAGCCCCACAGAGTGACCTTCAGCAGGCCACTGGTGTAAATGTCACTGACCAAACAATCAGAAACAGAGGGTGGGCTGAGGGCCCTGCATCTTGTAGTGGGCCCTGTACTCACTGCTCAGCACCACTGAGCCTTATTGGTATTTGGTATAGAATACCAGAATTGGCAGGTCCACCACTGGCCCTTGGTGCTTTTCACAGATGACAGCAGGTTCACCCTGAGCACATGTGACAGGCATGGAGGGGTCTGGATAAACTGTCCAGAATGTTCAGTATGACCAGTTTGGTGGTGGGTCAGCGATGGTTAGGGGAGGCATATCCATGGAGGGACGCACAGACCTCTACAGGCTAGGCAACAGCACCCTGACTGCTGTCATACCACAAACTGGTGCAGTGGGTCCTGGGTTCCTCCTGTAGCCTGGTTCATTTTCAATTTAAACTGCAGCAGTTTTTAAAGATTTACCACTCGTGCAGCCATGCATACTTTGCTGCTTTGTTATTGTATTTGTGGTATTTTGTTGTTTTTGATTTATGTTTTAATGTGTGTATTTATTATATAGATTATATTATAATAATATATTATGTATTGTACTGATTTTCTTTGTGTTTCAAAGGCCCAATTAGGGACTTGCACTGCAAACTAGCTTTGGCTTTAAATGCTGTGGTGTGTTGCCTGGTTCTAAACTAAAAAGAAAAAAAAAAAAGGTCCAATGGTCACATGATGGAAAATACCTGCATGCCTTGTTTTGTCTGGCTGCATTATGACTCGGTTCAATTTCTCTGTAGATTTTTCTGGGCACATTCATACACAACAACCAAATGCAGTCACAAACCATTTCTGGAGTTGTTGTTTTGTGATGGGAACAACATCTGCATGTTTGTTGCTAACTCAGGCATATCTAACCAATGAGTGGAGTGAATCCTCTCATATAACCTCTGTAGAAAGAAAAATAAAACAAAGAAAAAAAACACAACTTTACCGTTTTCATCAGCATAAACTGCATATAAAAGCTGAACAGCCACTGTAACAAAACCACTGGTTTTAAGCCTGTGCTGAGCATTTTGGTTTTTCTAGTCTTATTTTGTGAAAGCAGGGGGTGGATCTGAGAAAATGAGGACACGACATGCTTACAGTAACAATTAATTATAATTGATTACAGTGATCCCTCACCTATTGCGGGGGGTTATGTTCCAGAGACCCCCGCGATAGGTGAAAATCTGTGAAGCAGCGGTGTTATATTTATTATATATTTTATTATTTATATATATATTTTAAGGCTTTATAAACCCTTCCCCCACGCCTTTCTGTTCAGTCTGTACACCTCAGACTTCAGGTACCACACAGATCATTGCCACCTACAGAAGTTCTCAGATGATACAGCCATCATCGGATGCGTATCACATGGGAACGACGAGGAATACAGGGGGGTCATCAGGGAATTTGTCGGATGGTGTGAGAACAACGCACTCCAAATCAACACCAGCAAGACAAAGGAGATGGTCATAGACTTCAGGAGGAAGCCACCCCCTACAGCACCGGTGAACATCCAGGGAAAAGACATCGAGACAGTGGTCTCTTACAAGTACCTGGGTGTTCACCTCAACAACAAGCAGGACTGGACTACAAACACTGACATCCTGTATAAGGATGTCTGCAGGACTCTGTTAAAGACCTTTTATGACTCAGTGGTAGCATCTGCCCTTTTTTATGCAGTAGTCTGTTGGGGGGTGGATGCACTGAAAGGGACGGGAGCAGGATTGACAAACTGGTGCGGAGGTCTAGCTCTGTGCTGAGATGTCCTCTGGAGTCTGTGATGGTGGTGGGTGAGAGGAGGATGTTATCAAAGCTGACATTATGGACAACCTCCATCACCCTCTGCATGAGACCGTGGGTGAGCTGAGCAGCTCCTTCAGTCAGAGACTGAAACATCCTCGCTGCAGGAAGGAGCGCTGTCGCAGGTCAGTTAGACTGTACAACACATCATGATGTCATGAGTCATCTGCACACTTTACCTCCTCTGCCATCACTTTATCCATACAGTACATATACATTTTATTTATTACACACTTACCCATATAATGCATACCGTGTATGCTGTGTACCTTACCGGCTACAAATGTATATAACGTCTTTGATATCTGTATATAGTGCTTTGATGTGTGTGTACATGTAAATGTGTATTGATATATATTTTATGTATATAGTGTTTTTCTATTCTATTTTATTTCATTTGTTTTATTCATCCTTTCATTTTTCTCTGTACTGAGCTGCTGTAATGCACAAATTTCCCCATCATGGAATCATTAGTTTTATCTACTGCAAAATCCCCCCAAATAGTGAAAACTCCACAAAACAGAATTAGAATTTAAAAAAAAAATTTTTTTTTTTAAATCCACGACACATAATTTACAAAATGAACATTATGCTGACGCTTAACACCAGCGCTTCAGACCATAAACTACAGGAAAAATTTACCAAGTGTCACGGTGCGTGACTGGGCTGTGTGGCTGTGTATGGAGGCGAGGACCCAATTGCAGGATGCAGGAGACAGCAGGTAAGAGTGATGGGAAGTGAATATTTATTTAGGTAGGAGTGCAGTGGCAACAGGAACCAAAATATGATGCAAACAGCCAAAATAAACCTTAACTGGGAACAAACTAGAAACATCAGGGAAACAGGGAGCCAGTGAGCAGACACAGCCATAAAACAACAACAATCCGACACAGGACAAAGGGAAGACTGAGACTATAAATACACAACAGGGTAACTGGGGAATGGGCAACAGGTGAGGGCACAGCTGAAACTAATTATACAAACGAGAAAGGGAAGTAAAACTAAACACAGAGCACAAGGGACAAGAACTGACAAAATAAAACAGGAAACAACTAGATGAAGACAAAAACACAGACTTGACACACTGAACAGGAAGTAAGTAAACAACATCACAACACACATAAGACCAGAGACGTGACAAAGGGACAGAACAGACGCAGAGGTACCACACAGGGAACAGAGAAACACCAAGAATAACTATGACAAATATGGAACAGTGAACAAACTAAGACTCTAAATGAATGAAGTAAGAAACACCGAATCATAAGAAGGAAAACACAAAATGCTGGGCATAAGGCCCAGGACCATGACACCGAGGTCATATAAGAACAGTGCTTTTATATTGTCATTTTCCCCACAAATTTCTATACAACCAGACTTTTTGCAGCAAGATGCTTTGTCCACTGCTGGAAATTAGAAAGCATGCAGGCGCAGCTAGAGGTGGCAGATTTGAAGCTGTTTAGATTTTCATTGGGAGTGACCAATATTGACATGATTAGAAATGAGTACCTTGGAGGGACATCTCAGGTTGAGCGCTTTGGTGACAAAGTTAAAGATACAAGGCTGAGATGGTTTGCACATGTGCAGAGGAGGGATAGTGGATATATTTGACAAATGATGCTAAAGATTCATAGATGCAGAGGGCTGGTGTGACAGAAGAGGATGGTAGGGATAGGGCAGGGGTCGGCAACCCACGGCTCATTCAGGCTTAATCTGCGGCTCTGTGCGGCTCACGGAAGTAAATTATAAGTATCCAATAGAAGTGCATTTTATTTTTGTCAGTTCGGTTTTTGTTGTAGTTTTAAATTGGAGCATTATTGTGATCTTGAAATATTAAAACAAAATCTTTTTTTTTATCTATTTATTTATTTTCGTTTCTCAATATATGCGTCACTCGCTTCCGCTAGTATTTGCAGCTCTCACTGTTTTGTTTTCCGTGGAAACCGGGTTCAAATGGCTCTTTCCGGATTACAGGTTGCCGACCCCTGGGATAGGGTGAAATTGAGGCACATGATCCACTGTGGTGACCCCTAGAGGGAGCAGATGGAAGTTTTTTTGGTCTTTCAAGCTTTGTTTTGTATATATTCTATTGATTCTTGGTTTTGTTGAATGTTATAATTGCTTTGTGTATTTCTTATATGTAGAGTTTAGTTCTTCCCTTAGTGTCCCATCCTCTTGTCTCCTGTGTTACGTTCATTCACACGTCTGTGCTTTTCCTGCTTAGTTATCTCACTTCCTGTTTTATTTTGGGAGTTCTGCGTTGCCTTGACTTTTGCTTCCTTTGGGTCATCTGCTGTGATTCTGTTTGGCTGTGTCTCCTTCCCCCCAGCTTTCTCTACTCCTCTAATCACCATTTATTGTCTCAGTCTTCCTTTGTCTCTCGTCAGAGCATCAGATAATGTTTCTGTTCACCGTCCCCAAGTGCGTCCTTGCCCCAGTGTGTTTTCTAAGTTTAGGTTATTAGTTCCCAGTTTGACATTTTGGTACCTTATGCTTGAGTTTTGTACTCCTGCCATCACCCCTCAATAAAAGGTTTGCTTTTAGTTCACATCAGTTTACTTCTGTGTGTCTGCATTTGGGTCCTCTTCTCCACAACACACCATCCCGTGACAAAAGGTTTGAAAAAGTCCTAAAATAACTATAGCTGTTAATGTGTCTCTGGTTACTCAGCCTAGCAACAGCTCAGGTTACTAAATTATCTCATTAATCCAAACTGTTATTAAGCTCCACTCCAGGAATTTTTAGTAGCTCAGACATATGATAGGGTATCCCTGAATACATCATATAATCCCACAACTCAACTACAAGAAGGAGCCTGTTAAAACTATAGGCTCTCCTTTTTTTGAAAGTAGTACCGACAGAACATAATGGCTGTAATGAAATATTCTCAGTGTTCTCTTGGGTTCCTCAAACAGTGTCTCAGCACTTCTGATGTTGGCAGTTTCAATTTGGGAAATAGAAGAGTGTGGAGCTTCCCTGAAGTTTTGATCCCAGCCCTTTTAACAGAGCAGCGGCTGTCTTCACAGTCTGCTTCACCTTCCTATCAGGGGGAGTGACGGAGGGGAAAAGAGAAGGGGAACGAGAATGACAGAGAGGGCCCGGGAAACAAGACTGAAGACATTAGCAGTAGACAACAGATGGAGGCTGAAAGAGGAAAAGGCTAGGAAGGAGAGACAAGGTGAGATGTAGACATAAGGAGATCTAGGAAATGGAGGGGAAGGAGAAGGGAGTTCATCATATCAGCTGACAGACATACTAATCTCCCTTCTCTTTGTCAGACATGGTTTCAGTCTGTTTTACTCCCTCCTCCCTCTCCTTCATCCAAACCTTTTTTCTGGCCTCTGCCATTGATTCCATTTGAGCTTCATTTTCTCTCTTTCTTCTCCTGCTCCTTTGCTCATTTTCCTCCTGTTTCACCTTGATTCCTCTGCCCTCCCACCCCCTTCTCCTTTGTTCTCCCTTTTTTCATTGATCCTTCCCCCCTCTGTTTCTCCTCCCTTCTTACTGCCACTCTCAGTCTCTCCTCTGAGTCATTCAGAATAATTGCTCTGCGGTGTTCTCCTTTGCTTTGGGTGCTTATCAAGCTTTAGCTGCTATCTGCACACACAGCGTGCCCTAACAATACTGAAAATGTTTGCAACCACACATGGAGGCATGCTCACACGCATACACACACACACACACACACACACACACACACACACACACACACACACACACACACACACACACACACACACACACACACACACACACACTAATGTCAAGGTAAATGGGGTACTACTCACACAACAGGTCCAGAACACATGCTAAGAGTCACGCATGGTGCACCCTGCTGATGTGTGTGTGCAGTGGCTTCCATGTTCACCTAACAGGTCATATCATCTATTGATCACTATAGCATTTGCTTTTTAAACTATTGCATTATCTATGACACTCGTCATATAGTCATGCCATATAGAGCCTACTCGTGACTAGCTATTTTTTATGTTTTAATCCCTGATTAGTGACTAAAATAGACCTGCAACAGAAACGTATTTACTGTAGGAGGGTGCATGTGAATACAAAGTATTACAACAATAAGCTCATGTAGTCCCGAGTTTTTCAACAAAAACACTGATAACACAACAGCAGCAGTTTTTTTTTTTTTTTTTTTTTTTTTTTTTTTTTTTAGCCTGTCATGTCTGGTAGATCTTGCAAGCAGAACTGTGATCTGAATGCATTGTTGTGCCAAACATATTTGCTATTTCAAGATGAGCTCTATAGGTTCTCAATAGGCTCTTCTTGTTGTTGTTTTAACCCTTTATTTTATTTATCTGAGTTATTTTTCCACATACTATGTAACAGCCAGAGCTGACAGGCTGAAGAAGAGGAAAATAAAGAGAAGAAAAAGGGAGAGAGAAAGGGAGCAAAAAAAAAAAAAAAAAAAAAAAAAAAAAAAAAAAAAAGGGGAAAGAGCACAAGTCTATTAATCAGATACTTCATCACTTTAACATATAAAAAAATACTATCAATACTTGCAAAAATAAATTTGTGTGTGAAAAACAAAACTAACAAAGCATGTTACGCACACCAACAATTTTGTTGAGTTGTGATTGAGTGGGCGTTTGTGTCTGTGTCATGTTTGTGTCTGTGTCATGGAACGTACTTACCAATGAGGGCAAAACGCTGCAGCTCCACCCATCAGAAGCCAGAGGCAGGTACGGAAAGCCCCCGGAACCCCAGGCCACCAGCAGCCCACCAAGAG
This sequence comes from Archocentrus centrarchus, assembly GCF_007364275.1. Classification (NCBI taxonomy): domain Eukaryota; kingdom Metazoa; phylum Chordata; class Actinopteri; order Cichliformes; family Cichlidae; genus Archocentrus; species Archocentrus centrarchus. The sequence goes on along the minus strand of NC_044363.1, from coordinate 14,516,463 downwards.
CCAGGAAGACCCCCGGCCACTCAGTCCAAAGATAACCGCACACCTACCCCAGCAGACGGGAGAGGGTGGTCTCAGACGGAGCCCCCCCAGTCGAGGAGCGAGGGCTCCAGGGAACCCAAGGCGATGAGAAGCCAGCCCCCCCCCAGCGGCCAGCCCCCTGCACTGGCCGGCGGCAGGGCTCCCGGGCCCACGGCACCCAAGGACCGCCCGACCCTCCACAGAGCCCCCCCCCACGCCGAAGAAGCCAACGCAGCCCCGCACCGCACCCCCAAGGGGGGCAGGCCAGTACCCACGCCAGAACACCCAGCCCCACCCAGGAACCCCGAGGCACCCCCATCCCAGGGGGGTAGGGGGGAGGAGGCAACCAGCAAGGAGTGGCCAGGAGGCAAGGCACAAGGCCCAGACCCAGGTCCAGCCATACATACAAACACACCCAGACACCCGTGTACACATTTATACACAGATACTCATACATGCCCATACATACTTACCCACACACAGATATGCCATACATACACATTCACTCACCCACCCATACTCACGGAGACGGTGACAAATACACAAAGACACACATTCATCCATAGCTACCCACCCTCTGAAGGCGGGGCAAGTGGAAACCACCCCAGGGCCAACAGCGACCCCAGGACGCCACCAGCCCGGTCCCCAAGGAACCACCCGACCCCTACCCCGGGCGAGACGCAAGAAATCGGGGTGTAAGATGACCCATCCACCCCTCCTCCTCCCCAACTTGTAGGTCTATGTGTTAATGTTTGTGAGTGAATGAGGTGTATAGGGTGCAGTTAAAATTGAGGGGACAGTTATGCCACAAGCGCCAACTGTTGGTCGTCAGCGCTTGCCCACACTGCCCCCCCAAAACCCTCCATGTCTAAAGTGCAAATAAAATTTGGAGACAGACAGTGACGAGGATCCGAGTGGGGCCACCTCAGCGGCCCATCTCATCAACCTCTGAGTAACATGCCTGCCCCAAAGGTCCTATGTGTATCAGGGTGTAAGTGTGTATGTGTTGTGAGTTATAATGACTAAAGTGCAATTAAAACGGAGAGGCAAGTGGTGGTGCAGCTCTCCACGTGGCCTCTCCATCCTACATCTGTGAGTGATGTGTATTCTGTGTGTGTGTGTGTGTGTGTTTGTGTATGGGGAGGGGGAGGGGGGGGGGGGGGCATATGACCAGGAAAAATCCTGGAAGAAGAGAGCCAGCTGGCCGCTGGCTCAATAGGCACCCCGACCTCCCACACCCCAGCACAGGGCAGGGGGAGGTGAGCCCGGGGCCGCGGTGACAGCATCCCGGAGCACTGCAGCACCCGAGGTTGGCGCCCTCGCCCCCACCGCAGAGGGCGGCCCGCTCCTCCTAGATGCCCATTCACTCAACAATAGACACAAACAGGCGACAGGACATACTGGCCTGGGCATGGAAATGCAGTGCCCAGTCCCCCCCAACCACCCCACCGCGGCCCCATCCCCCACCCCACCCCCCTGCAATGCAGGCACCCCAGGGCCCCAAAAGCGTAGACCGGACATCCCGACGTCAGGCCAACCCACCCCACCCGGCGGCGCGGCCGGGACAGCAGAGGCCCCCCCCGCGCCGGGGGGGGCCCACCGGGAGCCGGCGCGGCCCCAGTGCCGGGGCCCCAGTGCCGGGGCCCCAGACCCCAGCCCCCAAGCCACACAGGGAAGACCAGCCAACCGACCGAGGGCCGGCACCACCCCCCCAAGCACCCCGCCCACACCCCAGGACCGAAGGCAGCACCATCCAAGCCCCCACCACCATCAACCAGGACAGGCACACAGACATCACCAGAAGGTCGCCCCAGGACCCCAGCCTCAGGAGGCTACCAGCTACCCCGGCCCCCGGAGTCCCCCCCCACCCCCCCACAAAGCACATCAGGAGCAGAGCCCGCAGCCCACCACCCCCACTAAGTAATGGAGCTGAGCAGTGGGAACCAAAGAGAGTCAAATTCCTCCAATTTGTTTTTAGAAGAAGCAGACATTCTCTCTAAACTAACATGATCTACTAATAAATTTCTGTACTGAGTAATACATAGTTTATTTTTTGTCTTCCAGTTCATGAGGATCATCTTCTTAGCGATGCACAAGGCAGTAAGAACTATGTGTGATATATTTAACTCCATAATTAATTCACTGACATCACCTAAGATGCATAGTCTGGGGGAAGTTGGGATATGACAGCTAAACCATGTGGATAGATCTTCACAAATCCTCTGCCAAAATCTCTGAACTGGTACACAAGACCACAGAGCATGTAGATGATTATCCTCTGAATTGCTTGTACAGTGGGTGCATATATTTGAGTGTGTAAGGCCCATTTGGAACATCCTTTGTCCAGTGTAGTATGTTCTATGGAGAATCTTATATTGTACAAGTTGTATTTGGGGTCTTTTAGTCATTTTGAAGATATTTAAACATATTTCTGTCCATAAATTTTGATCCAGGTTGACAGAAAGATCACGCTCCCATTTTGTAATTGGGAGGGAAACTGAATCATCAGTTTTTATTAATAATTTATATAATTTTGATAACAATTTTGGGGTACAGAGGTTAAGAAATTCTGTTACCCAAGTAGGCATTTCTAGATTCAATTGATTAAGGTTAAATCTTCCCTGTAGGACGGACTTAACTTGTTGATATTCCAGAAATCTACCGTTGCCAATTCTATATTTTGATATAAGTTCTTGGAATGTGATAAAATTTCCATCTTGGATAATATGTTCTAAGTTATTTATACCCTTATCACGCCATAACGGAAAATTCAGCATTTTCTTTTTCTGACAAATATCTGGATTGTTCCAAATGGGTGTTAGTTTACAGGGGATGAGTGAAGACTTAGTTATTTTTAAAAATTCCCACCAGGCTGTCAGAGAGGTATTTATACTAAGGACTTTATAGCAGTTATGATGTTTAATACTGGAACTAATGAAAGGTAAATCTGAGATTTTTATTTTTCCACAAAACGCCTGTTCTAGATCCAGCCATGGGTTGTCTAATGAATTGGATTTGATCCACTTTGAAATATACTGCAATCTACTGCTTAAGAAATAGTAATAAAAGTTTGGTAATTCTAGACCTCCACTGTGTTTTGGCTTTTGTAAAGTTTTTAAGCTTATTCTTGACGGTTTGTTTTTCCATAAAAATTTTGAGATGTTTGAATCTAGTGACTTGAACCAAGGAATAGAAGGTTTATTAGGGATCAATGAAAATAGATAATTAATTTTTGGTAAAACCATCATTTTAATGGCAGCAACTCTCCCCATGAGTGATATAGGTAAACTGTTCCAACGTGTGAGATCATCCTCTATTGTTTTTAATAAGGGGATATGATTTAATCGTACCAAGTCTGAGAGCCTGGCGGAAAAATTTATGCCTAAATATCTAATATTTCCTGACTTTAGTGGGGTCCTAGAGGTTCTCTGGAAATTACAATTCAGAGGCAAAACTGTTGATTTACTCCAATTGATAGAGTAATCAGATATAGATGAGAACTTATCTATCAGTGTGATAGTCTTCAAAAGAGAGCCTTGTGAATTCCCAAGGAAAAGTAATACATCATCAGCATAAAGGCTAAGTTTATGGTCCATATTTTCAGTTTGAATCCCTTTAATATTTGCATTTTGACGGATTGCTGCTGCTAGCGGCTCAATGAAAATTACAAAAAGAGAGGGAGAGAGTGGGCAGCCCTGCCTAGTGCCCCTCTGCAGACTGAAACTTTGTGAAATGAGATCATTTGTCCTAACACGCGCATTCGGAGAGCTGTGTAGTGTTCTGATCCAGTTTATAAAGGATGAACCGAATCCAAATTTTTGCAGAACTGCTAGTAAGAATTTCCAATTTACCCGATCAAATGCCTTCTCTGCATCTAAAGACACGATTGTCGTCTCTAATTTGTTAATAGAACAATAGTCTATTATATTTATCAGTCGACGTGTATTATTGGCTGAGTGCCGACCCTTGATAAAGCCTGTTTGATCTGGATGTACAATAAATGGAGTAATATTTTCTAATCTTTTGGCAAGGGCTTTGCAAATTATTTTAAGATCTACATTAATGAGAGAGATTGGCCTGTAGCTGGATGGGAGTGTGGGGTCTTTGCCTGGTTTAAGAAGCAGGCTAATGTTAGCAGAGTTTAAGGTTGGAGATAAGATGTGGTCATTCTGAATCTGAGTTACCATTCTGAAAAAAATGGGAGCTAGCTCAGACCAAAATTCTTTATAAAACTCGGCTGGAAAACCATCTGGGCCTGGGGCTTTATTATTTGGGAGATGCTGTAGGGCTTCACTAAGTTCAGACAATGAAAGAGGTAAATCCAGAGCTGCAGCCTGGCTGTCATTTAGTTTTGGTAGATTTATATTATTAAGAAATTCTTCAATTTCAGTATCAGATGGGTTAATCTGTGGTGAATATAAGGCTTCATAGAAGTCTCTGAAAGAGTTATTTATTTGTTGTGGGTCATGAGTAATAATACCAGTCGAGTCTTTAATAGAAAAAATAGCTGTTTTTTCTTTATTCAGTTTTAATTGCTTGGCCAGGAATTTTCCAGATTTATTTCCATGCTCAAAGTTTTCCAAACGCAGCCTCTGCAACATAAATTGTGTCCTTTTATCAATTATTTCATTTAGCTCCAGTTTCAGTTTCCTCAGGCTGATAATTGTATGTTCTTGTGGTGAAGCGGCATAAGCAGTTTCTAAAGATTTAATTTTTTGTTCTAATTCTAACACAAGTGCTTTTTCTTTATTTTTCCTATGCGAGCAGTAAGATATTATTTTGCCCCGCATTACTGCCTTTCCTGCTTCCCAAAGAACACATGGTGATATTCCTGGAATATCATTATATTCTAAGTATGCTGACCATTCCTTTTTGAAATAATTAATAAAATCTTCTTCTTTAAGTAATGATGTATTAAATCTCCAGTTCCTGATTGGTGGTGTGACTCTTTTCTGTGTCAGAGACATAGACACCGGTGCATGATCGCTAATAGTGATAGGGTGAATCTGAGTGTCTGTGATATCCATCATTATGGAGCTGCTAACTAAAAAGTAATCTAAGCGGGAATGAGATTTGTGTACTGGTGAGAAATAACTATAATCTCTCAAAGTAGGGTGATGTGAACGCCAAGCATCGCAAAGTCCAAAATCCTTCATGTACTGTTTAAGAATGTCTGCAGACTGCCAGTTCCTCTGACTCACTGCTGTACTGAGCCTGTCAATATCTGCATTAAGTACCAGGTTGAAGTCTCCTCCTATTACAAGTGTGGTGTCAGAGTGATCTGAGAGTGAAGTGAACAAAGCATGAAAGAAGGAGGGGTCATCAACATTTGGTCCATATATACTAGCAATACATAAATCTGTATTCTGTATAGATAAATTAAGTATTATAAATCTACCTTCAGGGTCTATTGTACTGTTGCTAATGTTAAAGTTTATCTTCTTGTTAATCAATATAGCTACACCTCTTTGTTTGGAGTTATAGCAGGCTGAGTACGTGTGAGGGAACTGTGGAGAGGAAAGAGTGAGCACAGATGTTTTGGACACATGTGTCTCCTGTAGAAAAACAACATCTGCTTTTAAGTCTTTTAACCGATTAAAAATTTTTAGTCTCTTTTCCCTCGAACCAGCCCCGTGCACATTCCATGAGACAAATCTGAGTGTGCTCATATTTAAACTAACTGATGGACTGTTGTGTGCTCACTAAGGATGTGTGTGTGTGTGTACATATGTTCTGTATGTTGGCGTGTGCCCTTTATATTGATGTGTGCGTGTGTATGTGCGCTGTATGTTGGTGTGTGTGCATCTGCGCTGTATGTTAGTGTAGTAAACTGTAGCATTGTAAGTGACGTAAACATATTGCTGAGTGCAGAAAGAAAAAAGACGTGTAAAAAGTGACCTAAGTGACATAAGAATGAAATTAGATGAGGGGAAAACAAAACAGAACAAACAAACAAACAAACGATCACGGTACTATGCTGACTCGTCGGCGTTAATGGTACTACTTAGACAGATTTAGACTATTTAATGGTACTGTTTAGATGGTTGAAAAAAAAACTCAGAAAAGAACGTTAATATGGACACAGATCACCTGATCGATCAGCTGAGCCATGGCGTGGTGTTTTTGTCTCGGTAAAGCTGTCCGTTTACATACAGTTTGTCCACGGCGATGACAGCCCGGGAGCCTCCCTGCATGAACTTCTTCCGGATGGGGAATAGGGCCTTGCGTCGCTCCAGAATCTCCTTTGGAAACTGGTCGTTGACGCTGAAGTCCGTCCCTCTCAGCTCCCGGCCGCGGCTCTTCACCAGCTCTTTTTCTTTGAAGTGTTCGAATTTGGCCACGATCGGTCTGGGTCTGCGTGCTCCGGGTCGCTTCCCTCCCAGGCGGTGGACTCTATGGAAGGCGATGGTCTTCACGGCGTCCTCCGGGAGCTTCAGGTGAGTTTGGATAAATTCCTTCACTGTAGCCTCCGGGTCCTCCTCTGCCTTCTCCGGGATACCTGAAAACACAAGATTTTCTCTCATGCTGCGGGCCTGAAGCTCGATAATCGATTCTTTAATTTTCTTATTTTCTTCTGAGAGCCGGGTCGTTTCCTCGGTGAGGGAATTCACCGACTCTCTGAGGACAGCGTTTTCAGCAGCCAGTGTTTCCACCTGATGCTGGCTGAACTCGACTGACTCCCGCAGGGCCTGAAACTCCTTGTGAAGGATTTCAACCAGGGCCAAGCGGGCGTCAAAGCTGGACAATTTGTTATTAATGGACTCCAGAATGTCCACAATATTGGTGGTGGGTGGCGAAGTTGCCTCTGGGGAATCTTCTGGGCGGCTTCTTTTTGTGGACGGCGTTGCTTTGCTGGTGGAGGGAGTCGGCGTCTTGTCTGTTTTCCCCATGACGACTCGCTCAAAACACCCGTCGATGTACCGCAGCAAACTATCCAGGTCCTCTTCACCGTCCTCCAGATTGTTGAAAATAATTTAAGTTAGGCTAAGAAACTACCTATATTTTTTTAGTTTTAAGCCTGTCTAGTTATAAATTGGCGAAAAAAAAAAAAAAAAAGGCTAATCACGCAAATGTTTGCTGATAGAGTCACGCCGCCATTAACGATACTGCCGAGATTCACAAAGTCTCGCGTGACTACAGCATAGTCTCCGTCTCCTGCGCTTCTCCGTCTCCTCTGCGCTTCCAGCAGTTTTACATGCAGTCTGCACACGTGCGGCAAGTGCATAGAGGCACAGCCGCAGAGACGGTGAGCTCAGATGAAGGGAAAGGAAATATTTTTCTAGCATCCAAAGCAGCAGCGCTTTTTTCCTGTAACTGGGAAACAGCTGGAGGTCCTTCATCAACCACCTGATCAGCAAGTGTCAGTGTGAAGAAAAGAGAACTTCGTAGCTGCTCCATCAACTGCGGTTTGTTCCACAGCAAAAAATCTACAGTTAAGCTGTGGAAATATGCAGATGAACTGTTAATAAGACAAAAGTATTTCTTATCCTATTACTTGATTAATCGATGGAATAATTGATAGAATACTCAATTACTAAAATAATCGATATTTGCAGCCCTACTTGCAAGCCTGAAAAATTGACAAGCATTTGGTTGGTCAATGTTTAACTTGAAGAGCAAAGGAAAATTCTGGTATAACAAGTTTTCAAGTTTTACAAAAGTAATGTATCCTCAGCATTAATATTTCTGTTTTCATTTTTATGTTCCTGGTTTTGGTTTTCATACCTAATTCATGTCAGCATTAATAGCAATGAGGTTAACTTGGTGTCCATATGATTCCACAATGCAAGCAGCTTAATGTAGGCTATAGAGCAGGGATCCTCAAATCCAGGCCTCGAGGTCCGGTGTCCTGCAGATTTTAGATGTGTCCCTGATCCAACACACCTGAATCAAATGGCTGAATTATCTCCTCAGTATGCAGTCAAGTTCTCCAGAGTCCTGCTAATGACTTCTATATTTGATTCAGGTGTGTTTGCTCAGGAACACATCTAAAACCTGCAGGACACCGGACCTCGAAGCCTGGATTTGAGGATCCCTGCTATAGAGAAAAACCCAAGCGAGAACTCAGTGGAGGTGGAGGGTTTAACCTTTCAACATAAAGCACCTTAAGATGACTAGGACTGTGAACTTGTGCAATATAAATAAAACTGAACTGGATTAAAGCTTCTCTTTGGATTTGCAATACTCCACTGGCTTCAGTTTGCTGTTTTTTTCTTTTGTGTGTGTGTGTGTGTGTGTGTGTGTGTGTGTGTGTGTGCCTGTGTTTTGTTACAGATGCAGCAGTTGCTGACTGCCCCCCCCCCCCCCCCCCTTTTCTATTTTGTTTTCTATTTTTATCAACCCACCACTCCCACCACCCCACAAACCTCTATCATTTCTTCTGCTCGTTTCCATCTGTTGGCTCTGGTGTTGTTGGGCTACTCCATTTAAACATGTAAATGCAGGGAAAAAAAATGTAAATAAAAAGGCGACTAACAAGAGGAGCCTATAATACAGCTCGTCTTGGCACAGCAAAGGTGTTTGGCACAACAGAGCATGCAGACAATAACTGTGCTAGCTTAAGCTGCCGGACAAGACAAAACAAAACAAAAACACCATCTTTGAACTGAACAAATCTATTCCAAATCAGCAAAGTAAATATTAATCCCCACTTCCAGTCACCTGATAAGCTAACGAGCTTGTTTACTACAGTCAGCAGCTGCAAACTAGCTTCAGCCACAGATGTTGCAAAATGGAGACATGACATCTGTGGCATCTCCTGCTGGTTTTTTAAACTAGTTTATTTCATCTTAAACATATAGTAGCTGCTTAGTTCAAGGACAGCAGCAGTTATCGTGGGCTTCCTCTTTCACCTGATAGTTTACTCATACTGATGTGTGGAATGATGTTAGTGGCAGAAAAGAGATTTTTCACAATTTTTTGCATTCTCTCCACTCATGCCCCTCATGCTCTATCAACAACAAGTTTTCAGCAGAGACATTGTGCTCATTATTGTGTTTTAACAATCACTGAAGTCCACCACAAGCTATTGGTTGTGGTTGCTGTGTATTGCTCGGAGCAGCACTGAACACTCATCCTGAGCACGGTTTAGTCTCAGCTCTTTCATCTTGAAAGCATCAGAAACCAGATCAAGTGCTTCAGAGACAGCATTTACCCTGAGGTGGTCAGAAACAAATTGTAGAGTCTACCCACTCATACACTAAATGCAGCAGCACTGTTCTGTTACTAATGCCTGTTTTTTTTTGTTGTTGTTTTTTTTGTTTTGTTTTGTTTTTTTATCATTTCAATCATGTCCTTAATGCAACAGTTATTTTATTGTTGTTTTTATTGCCTTCAAATGCCCCCAGTCTCTTATGCAATTACTGTTATGTCAGTTTTAATTGTGCTTTTAAAGGCAGAGTAATAAAATTGTTAATATTTGATGTCTGTGCACAGTAATGTTAATGAGAGAGAGGGCCAAGGAACAAGCTTCTTAGTCTACTGACAAATATGCATTTTCTCCGTTGAACTATAAAAAAACATTTAACACTTGTGCTAGAGACATTTCTTTAACTCCACGTAATCTATACTCTTTCATGTATCATCAGATGACTGATTTGCTAGTAAATTAAGTTTGTTATTCTGCACTGGCCTTATTCATTAGTTTGAAGAATCTGCCACATGATTTCATCCAAAGCAACTTACATTTTTCCCCAAATTCATACACATGCACTAAGAAAAATCTAGGCTCCAGCATCTTCTTTATGGACACTTTGACACGTGGACTGACTCAAGAAACTAGAAGTAGGATATCTTTTGGAAATAGGCAGCACAATGGTGTGCTGGTTAGCGCTGCTGCCTCACAGCAAGAAGGTCTTAGGTTTGATTCCACCTTGCCCATGAGTGTAAATGGCTGTCTGTGTTAGCCCTGCAACAGGCTGGTGATGTGTACAGGGTGTACCCTGCCTCTCGCCCTGTGACAGCTGGGATAGGCTCCAGACATTCCACAACCCTGAACTGGATAAGATGCTCATTGACTTGTTGAGAATTAAAACTAGAGCGCACAATCAAAAAGATTAGCTGGGCAAATTGGGAAAATAAAAATTTCAGAAACGCTAACAAAGGTACAGGAGAAAGGCAAATATGCAAAAAGATCCATCCATCCATTCGCTTCCACACATCCTGTTCAGGGTTGCAGGGGGGCTGGAGCCTATCCCAGCTGTCACAGAGCGAGAGGCAGGGTACACCCTGAACGGGTTGCCAGCCTGTCTCAGGGCCAACACAGAGAGACAAACAACCTTTCACACTCACATTCACACCTATGGGCAATTTAGAGTTTCCAATTAACCTAACCCCAGTAAGTGCATGTCTTTGGACTGTGGGAGGAAACCCACACAAGCACAGGGAGAACATGCAAACTCCACACAGAGAGAGGGAGAGGCCTGGGCCAAGGTGGAATCGAACCCAGGCCTTCCAGATGGTATTCTAACTGTGAGGCAGCAGTGCTAACCACTGCACCACCGTGCTGCCCTAAGCTAAGCAAAAAGATTTAAAAAAAAAAGTATAATCACATTAACATGAAGGTTAGCTTTTATTCCTACATGTAAACCCCACTATGCAGCCATTTTACGCTTCAATTTTTATAAAGGTTGTGGAAAAAAAACAAAACAGTCATGTGAAAAAGAAACATCTCACAGATCTCCATGTAGTCGATGTGAAAAACTAAGTCCAGCCTTTCTGCTTCCATAGGAATTAAGCAGGTAAGTGGCAGTGTGTAAATCAAATGCATTTGATTTATTCTTCATCAGCAAGTGTGACCACTTCTATAAAAGCAGTTTTGGCTGCTGCTGGTCTGGAGCATTCAGGTGTGTGTTAACACTTTCCCAGGAGCAGATGTCCCAGCAAATTCCCTTACAAGGTCAAACTGTGCAATGCTCAGAGAAACTAGAAAAAACCCAAGAGCTACAGCTCAGACTCTACAGGCCTCGCTTAGCATGGTAAATCTTAAAGATCATGACATTTTAAAAATAAAATAAAATAAAAGGCTTGACAAGTACAAGTACGGCTTGTTTGGAAGCATTGCCAGAAGAAAGCCTCTTCTCTTAAAAAAAGAGCATGACATCATGACATGTTGAAAAGACCAGACCAAAATACTGACCTTTGATCATAATGCACAGCATCATGTTTGAAGAAAACCAAACACAGCATATCAGCACAAATACTTCATATTATCTGTCAAACATGGAGGTGGGGGGATGATGATTTGGACTTGTTTCACAGCCACAGGACCTGGGCACCTTGCAGTCATTGAGTTGACCACAAACTCCTCTATATACCAAAGTGTTCTAAATTCAAATGTCTGTCTGACAGCTAAAGCTTGGCCTAAACTGGTTCCTGCAACAGGACAATGATACCAAGCACAGCAGCAAATCTAAAACAGAATGGCTGACAAAGAAAATTCAATTCAATATATTTATTTTATTTATATAGCACCAAATCATATCAAAAGAATCAAGGTTTTGCAGAGCAACTCCAAATTCCTCCACAAGGATGTGAGAGACTGATGAGGTCACCTGGAAAATGATTACTTCAAGTTATTACTGCTAAAGGTGCTTCTACAAGCTCCTGCATCATGGGGTTCCTCTATGCTGTCCTGTGAAAACCTTTACTTGTTTGTATAAGAATCTACTCTCTGTAAAAGATAGATGTACCAACTGAGATATCACCAGGTATTTCAACTCCAGTTTTGCTGTCCTGACATTAGAATTGTGACTACTGCCATCGTGTTGTTTTGGAACCAGAATAGAGCATTATTTCATTTTATTTCATACATTTATTTAATTATTTTGGAGTTTGCATATTCTCCCTGTGCCTGCATCTACCTCTCAGGAAAGCAGCGGTGGTGATAGCCCCCCCTTCAATTTAGCCCTATTGTTTTACAGGGATAAACTTATCACAGACCATCATTGTTTGGCTAAATTACCTAAATGAGTTAATTTGTCCTTCAGCTGTCCTAAATACCCTCATTTTTTTCTCCTTGTCTGGCTCCTTTGTTTTCTTTCGGTTTCCAGCCTCTCTCACTGCCTGTCTTACTTTCTCCTACAAATGTGTGAGCCCCAGCTCAATGGATCTCTTTCAGGTTTCTGTCAAGGACAACACCTAACTCATTAAAGCCATTAAAGACCCTTTCATCGACTCACAAATGAATTGTTGGGTAATTGTTTTTCATCCCCTCTCTTAATACAGTAATGATTTCTGCCCTCATGAAAACAGCAGAATTTAATTATACTGTTCAGCCCAGGAATGAAATACCCACCCAGCCTGTTTGTTAGCGCACTAACTCACCTGCCCACACAGTGAAGCACAGATACACACTTCTGCCAATACACGCACAATTGCACACTGTAGCGCACAAGCGAATACTCTCTTCTTTCTGTCTTTCTCATATGGTGGCTCAATTTAATGAAGAAGAAAACCTCTCTTTACTGCAGTAAATCTTGGCAGGGTCCTGAGAGGATTTCTTTTCAAGTCTTTGTGTTCAGGTTGTTAACAGGCAGTTCATTGTTTTTCAATAGCTGAATTAAACGTGCTTGATTGATAGCAGCACCAATGGGGGGGGGACAATAATTGAGTGATCCTCACTCAAAAATCCTTTCACTACAGTAAAGTGCAAGAATTGAAGCTAATTAAAGCTAAATCAATTCTGATCATACAGTAAGCAGGATTTTTGAAGAGAAACATGGGACCAGAGTTATGGTCTCTATACCCTAAAAGCAGGGTGACTTATATGTAGATTTCTTTCTTGGTTTGTATGCGCTGCATCACATGTTATTAGCATATTACAACCATAGAGTGCGGCCCACAAGAGAGTGACCCACTTGTGATGAGAACATTGACACTGCAGCATTTCACCTTTCAGCTGTGTGCAGTCTGGGGAAGGAGTTAAGCACCCATTGCCTGAGGCTGGCATAGTGCTTGAAGGACCAGAAACGGTTTGCCTTTTCAAATCTCTACAGTTTAGCTCAGAGCACATGAACAATCCAGCAAACACTGTGCACTGCAAGCTCCTCTCTATGTTTGTGACAAGTTCGTGTCTTGACAATATGGGAACCACACAGGCTTTAGTACAATGGCTGTGTTTGTTACAAAAATCATTCTAAATTCTGTTCAGCTTAGCTCAGCACAAAATTTGTAAGCCCTGGGGAAACTGATGGCTTCCACCAAAAGTAAAGAATAGACTTTGAAATGACTCCACAGTCAGTATTTGCATTTGAAAGTGCAGATTCAACAAGGACAGAATTTCCTATGGTGTCTTCACTAAGCACTTCTAGACATAAACTTCTGAGCCAAGAAAACCAAAACAAACCAAAACTAAACTAAACTAAACTAAACTAAACTAAACTAAACTAAACTAAACTCAACTAAACTAAACTAAACTAAACTAAACTAAACTAAACTCAACTTTGAACAGTACAGCATGCTACAGTTTGGAATTTGTTAGACAATAACAACAGAACAGTCAGTCAGTTCTGTGGGATGTGGGAGAAATGGGCAGGTTTAAACACGAGTAACCTTGAAAATGCATAAAGTATTGGTTTAAAGCTGCAGCTAGCTTAGCTTTGGTCACTGCTCACAGCTGACATGTAGCCTAATCCTGAACTCAGCTGCCAGATGAATGTATATACAGTCATGTGAAAAAAAAAATGTGCACCCTCTTAAAATTCTAAGGGTTTATGTATCATGGCATAGGAAAAAACATCTGCTGTTTAGCATAACTTAAAATGAGTTAAATACAACCTGATGTGAATAACAAGACATGACATATTACACAAAGCCAAGCTACACAAGCAGTGTGTCAAAAAACTAAGTACACCCTTCCTGCTTCCAGAGATAAGTAGCAGCCAGGTGCTGTTAATCAAATACACTTAATTAACTGCTCATCAAGAAGTGTGAGCACCTCTGCAAAAGCAGATGTTTTGGCAGTTTTCTACAGTAGGAAGCAATCCAGTGATCTTCCTACAGCCTCTGACAGGTGGCTCATCATCTTTTTTTTTTCACTCACTAAGGTTAATTATGGCATTCCACAGGGTTCTGTGCTAGGAGCAATTTTATTTACAGTAAACCTTTATTTCCCTTAGGCGGTACGATTAGAAAGCATTGTATATATTCATTGTTATGCAGATACCCAGCTTTATCTATTCATGAAGCCAGATGACACACATCAATTAGTTAAATTGCAGGAATGTCTTAAAGATATTAAGGCCTGGATGACGTCTAATTTCTTGCTTCTAAATTCAGATAAAACTGAAATTCTTGTACTCAGCCCCACAAGTCTTAGGAACATTTTGTCTGACCAGATACTTACTCTGGATGGCATTACTTTGGCCTCCAGTAACACTGTGAGAACTCTTGGAGTCATTTTTGACCAGGATATGTCCTTCAATGCACAAATTAAGCAAATATGTAGAACTGCTCTTTTGGATTGGTGCAATATTTCTAAAATTAGAAACATCCTTTCTCAGAGTGATGCTGAAAAGCTAATTCATGCATTTATTAATTCTAGGCTGGATTATTGTAAATCATTATTATCAGGCTGTCCTAAAAGCTCCCTGAAAATCCTTCAGCTGATTCAAAATGCTGCAGCTAGAGTACTGACAGGGACTAGAAAGAGAGAGCATATTTCTCCCGTATTGGCTTCATTTCATTGGCCCCCTGTTAAATCCATAATTGAATTTGAAATTCGTCTCCTCGCATACAAGGTCTTGAATAACCAGGCCCCATTTTATCTTAAAGAACTCATAGTACCATATCACCACAACAAAATACTTCGCTCTCAGACTGCTGGCTTAATTGTGGTTCCAGAGCCTTCAGCTTTCAGGTCCCTCTTCTGTGGAACCAGCTCCCAGTTTGTATTCCCAGTTTGTATTCGGGCACCTTCTGACACCTTTCTATCACAACCAGAATTAACTTTTTTGCAAATTGAGCTACGGTAGCTCATCTGTTGGATTGGATCACACAGGCCATCTTTTGCTCCACACATGCATCAGTGAGCCTTGGTAGGCTACGACCCTGTCGCTGGTTCACCACTGTTCCTTCCTTGGACCACTTTTGATAGATACCGACCACTGCAGACCAGGAACACCCCACAAGAGCTGCAGTTTTGTAAATGGTCTGACCCAGGCGTGTACCCATCACAACTTAGCCCTTGTCAAACTTGCTCAAATCCTTATGCGTGGCCATTTTTCCTGCTTCTAGCACATCAACTTTGAGAACAAAATGTTCACTTGCTCCCACATTAGAACATTTGAACCTCCAGGGAGCCTGAGCATACACCAAACATGCATAAGCTCCATGGACATCTTATAGTAAAAGCTTGGAAAATGTCTTGGGTTTATGTGTTACTTTTGTTCAAAATAATGCGGTGTGAGCATGGTTTCTGGTGTAGTTCTCCAAAATACACTGCTCTAAAAATTAACGGAACACTTTTTAATCTGAGTATAGCATCACGTCAGTTAAACTTCAGTTAAGAAGCAGATGGAGTTGTTAATCAGTTTCAGCTGCTTTGGTGGTAAAGAAATTAACAAGTGCTCTAGAGGGGCACCAATGAGACAACCACCAAAACAGGAATGTAACTGGTCCCCATCCTCACCTGACCTACATCCAATAGAACACCTTTTGGACATAATGTTTTTCAGTCCATCTGATGCCGCTAGGTTGCATTTCAAGAGCTCAGTGATGCCCTGGTCCAGATCTGGGAGAAGATCCCCTAGGACACCATCCATTGTCTCATTAGAAGCATGCTCTGTTGTCATGTTGTCAGGCATGCATACAAGCACTTGGGAGCCATACAAACTACTGAGTACCAATTTGAGTTACTGCAATTAAAATTTAGCAAAATAGACTAGCCTGTGACATCATTTTTTCACTTCAATTCAGCCCTAGGTTGATAACTTTAATTTCTATCAAACAATTTGACATGCTTTCATTCCTAAGACATTACCTAGTCCACATCAGTACACAGTGGTATGCAAAAGTTTGGGCACCCCTGATAATTTTAATGATTTTCCTTTATAAATCATTGGTTGCTCAGATCAGCAATTTCATTTAAATATATCATATAGCAGATGAACACAGTGATATTTGAGAAGTGAAATGAAGTTTATAGGATTTACAGAAAGTGTGCAATAATTATTTAAACAAAATTAGGCAGGTGCATAAGTTTGGGCCCCCCAACAGAAAAATGACATCAATATTTAGTAGATCCTCCTTTTGCAGAAATAACAGCCTCTAAAAGCTTCCTATAGCTTCCAATGAGAGTCTGGATTCTGGTTGAAGATATGTTGGACCATTCTTCTTTATGTCCAGTTCAGTCAGGTTTGGTGGTTTCCGAGCATGGACAACCCGCTTTAAATCACACCACAGATTTTCAATAATATTCAGGTCTGAGGACTGAGATGGCCATTCCAGAACGTTGTACTTGTTCCACTGCATGAATGCCTTAGTAGATTTTGAGCAGTGTTTAGGGTCGTTGTCTTGCTGAAGTATCCAGCCCTGGTGCAACTTCAACTTTGTCACTAATTCTTGAACATTGTTCTCAAGAATCTGCTGATATTGATTGGAATCCATGCGACCCTCAACTTTAACAAGATTCCCAGTACCTGCACTGGTCCCACAGCATGATGGAACCACCACCAAATTTTACTGTGGGTACCAAGTGTTTGTCTTGGAATGCTGTGTTCTTTTTCCGCCATGCATACCGCCCCTTGTTATGTCAGATAACTCAATTCTAGTTTCATCAGACCACAGCACCTTATTACAGAATGAAGCTGGCTTCTCCAAATGTGCTTTAGCATACCTCAAGAGACTCTGTGGTGTGTGTGCAGAAAAGGCTTCTTCTGCATTACTCTCCCACACAGCCTCTCCTTGTGCAAAGTGCACTGAATAGTTGAATGATGCACAGTGACTCCATCTGCAGCAAGATGATGTTGTAGGTCTTTGGAGCTGCTCTGTGGGTTGACTATGACTGTTCTCACCATTCTTCGCCTCTGCCTATCTGAGATTTTTCTTGGCCTGCCACTTCGGGACTAGAACTGTGCCTGTGGTCTTCCATTTCCTCACAGAGGAAACTGACAGCTGAAATCTCTGAGAGAGCTTTTTGGATCCAAACTTTTGCATACCACTGTACATATCCAGCACAATTTTTTCCCATTGATGTTTTTTTCAATGTACTTCTTTAATATTTACAAACAGTAAACATTCATTTGAGAAACTCTTGTCTTTAATCTTTTCATGCAGTCTATGATGAGATACTACAAGGGGTCAACATATCATGGGATTAATGCTAACCCTTATCCTTCTTGCAACTCAGTAATTTGTTATGTTAAGGGGTTTGTGATTCATTCTCACAGGAATGATTTTTAAAAAAGCCATCATAGCCCTGCTTGGTAATGATAGCATTGAAAATCACTGAGCTATCTAGAGCTGAAAAATTTGCTATGAATCCACAACTGACTGCTGATGGCGCCGCTCGAATCAAAAACCACTGGCCAGCTTTAAATAATGAGGAAATGAGGCAATCATCAATCAAAATCAGCCTTCCAGATGCCAAATCCGAATGTGAATGACTCTAGTTCTGTGGTGGCGAAGCAGTCGTCTCATCTCTCGTAATTTACCACCATGATTATCTGAGTGAGGCGCAGGGCCATTCAGAACCAGACTCAATCATCTCAGAATATGAATGAGAACTACATTGACAATTACCCTCATTAGTCAGAGTGCCAGGACTTGTACACACTGTGAGATATTTCAGTGTGTGACAGTATCCAAGTGATAGTAATCTACAGTAAATGAGTTATGGGAGCAATGCAGAGCTTATGTTCTTCCATTCTGCTGAAAGATGATTACAGTGTTTGTGATCAAAGCCGGACTCAGTGCAGGAGAAAATTACAGATGCTGAGTATATCTGTCTACAAAACAGTTATTCATGATTATTTCAGCATGATGACTTATATTTGTGTCATTCACATGGTCTATCTATAAATCCATAGTTAACAGAATACTGATGTGAATTTTAATCTCTAATTTGGCTTAAAAAAATAAACTAGTGTGCATTATTTTAAGTTCAGCATTTAAATGCTACAATTTTGCCTACCTGAGATAACACTGAAAAATGACTCTTAAAATTTAAATCAGTGTTGTCTGAATATTTTCTGAGATGGCCTAAAGCTGCCATGCAGATCTTTTTTTTTCCTTTTCAATCTTTTTTATTCTGCACATTATCTTACCACAGGATCAATAAATGATTTGGTTGATGAAAAGTGCATTTTGTTCATTTGTGCATTTTATTAAATAAAAACTCCTTACAGACACACCTAACCCCCAAAGCACACTGGAATTACTAATATATGCATCATCACCTACCTGCAGTTTTACACAAGTACAACCTCTATTCCCTCATTTTTTTTTTTTTGGGCCTTTTTCAAGGCTTTATATGACAGTTCGTAGTGAAGACAGACAGGAAACCTGGAGGAGAGATGGGGAAGACATGTGGCAAGGGGCGACCTTTCAGAACTCGAGCCAGTGCCATCCACACCACCACGTGGCATAAACATGGTCGCCTGCTCATGCCTTGAGCCACCCTGGCGCCCCTGTTTTAAGGAGTTTTGTTATGTTTCTGAGCTGATATTCCAATATCTGTTGAATGTCTTTGGGGAATTTCCTCAAATTTAGTAGAAACATTCACTTGGAAGAAAGGAAAATCTCCTTTGTTCCTTATGTCTATTATCATCTTGTAATTGAAACGTTCATTATATCTGACATTAACCAGAACCCATTTATGAAAGGCTGCAGGAGAGAATGAAGCTTAACTGCTTTAGTCCAATTTCTTTCGTTGAAAATTGGCACCCTATCAGATTTTTTCCCTAGATCCACAAAACACAGTGCACCTCCTGATTTTCTCTGTACTTCTTCACCAACACTCTCAAAGGAAACATCACATCTGTAGTGCAAATTAATATAATGTTAATTAATTAATTTTAATCCCACAAACATTATTGTGCGGCTTGAATTTTGGGGCTACAGCTCCACCGGTCCTTATTCATTCTGTATTCCGTAAAGGCCCCCCAGTTATAGTAAGGTAACAACCCTACAATATTAAAAAGAACAACAATAATGAGGTGATCCCCTGTAATCAGGAACTTTCCGATGGTGGGGAAGCAGAACCAGGCTGCAGAAGGGTTGCCTATATGCTACAACTGGTTGGGGTGTGAGAGGAAAAAGAAAAGAAAAAAGGGGCACGGAAATGAATAAACTGGACAGATCTACAGGAGAGAATGGACATTTAATGACATGCAACAGCAGCATATAAACCAATGAGGCTTAGGCATAAGTTCAATAAGATCTGTATTCACTCTTCTTTCTGCTTTTCCTGGGTTTTTGGCTGCTAGTTTATTCTTCCCATCACTTCTTTTTCATGCTGTCAACCTGCCCTGCCCTGCTCTAATTCCTATCATCGCTGGGATTCCGTTCTGCTTCAATGGGCCATCGGAGTCCAAATAGATTAATTCAATTCTGTACATCAATAAATAATCAACTTTTCCTAATGATTTCTCCTTATTGAAATGGGAGTTAAAAAGGGGCAGGAGAAATGCTGAATGCATTGTGAAGCCCAGAAGCCTGAGCATATCGTAGCATCACTAAATGGATGGTTCAGGGTCACCTGATCCAGCCCTAACAATAAACTAATTCTACAGCTTGAGAGGGTGACTATCTCCTGAATCCAAACTGGGACGTGATTCTATTCATAAGAGTTTGGGTAGTCCTGAAAACAAACTGACAAACTGAACCAGTTACATAACCTTCTTGACAGCGAAAAAAATGGGTAATGAAGTATTAGGACTTTTTTTTTCTTTTTCTTTTTTTTTTACTGTGAAGCCTACAGTAAATCTCAAGGGCTACTACAGGTCCGGGTCTCCACTACTGGAAGTGTACAGGTTTAGATGGGAGCAACGAGAATCCGAGGTGAACTATCACACTTCAGAACAAAAGCCATAGGGAGAGGGACAGAGAGCCCTTGACACAGAGAAATGGGGTAGCCAGCAGCCAGAACCAGACCAGGTGAGATCACCTACCTGTACATCATCATCTACAGAAACCTTGCCAGGACTCTGACTTTCTCCTGGCTGGAAGCCAAATTTGTAACCAAAAATGAAACAAAATTAATTGCCCAGAAACACAAGGGCACATCAAAGTTCTTTGTCTTAACGAGATAAACATGTATATAAATAAATAGGAGTGTAAATATGTTTAAGCCTCAAGCCAAGCCAGAGGCAGAGGCAGATGGAGGGAGCAAACAAGGGTTAGATACAGATGTGTCTGTGTGAGTGTGAGTGTGAGAGTGAGTGTGAGAGTGGGGATAGGGAAGACATCTTTATAAATAATGGACAGCACACTCATAGAAGAGGAAGCTAATCAGAAAAGTGAGAAGAGACAATACACAGAAATAGTGGAAGTGGTAGAAAAAAAGAGAAACAATACAGCTTTCTGTTTGATCATGATGTCACATCATACTCAAAGATATCGTGTTTTTGGTTTTTTTGAACATTTCAACAAATGGAAAAGATTAGCTTAAGTGTGCATTCATCTACTGCATTATAGAACTGCATGTGGACATACCCAGTGTAAGTCATATGATTTCCAAACTCAAGGCATATTGATATACATAGAGGTCTTTGTAAAACAAGGCCCATTTTCTAAATAAAAAATATTACTGATAATGCCATATTAAACTCATCTACACTTAAATTCACAACCAGACTTCCTCACCCTGGATTGGGCAGGGCTTATATCCAATGGCATAGTAAGCTACTTTTAGCTGCTGTCTTGCCACAAGGGGCTACCAGAGTGCGTAGCTCTGAATGCTTGATTTCATAACACAGGCCCAAAGGAGATTTGTGCCTCTGGCTGGAATCAAACCAGCGTCTGTTGACTAGCAAAGCAAATGTGTTAACCACTACACTAGTGGAGAGATGATCTGCAACTATCAGCACACTATTCTAAATTTGCATAGCCTGCAGTCAGCAAGCATTAGTGACATAACGAACCAAAGCTAAGAAAAAAAAATTGAAAAAGGCAGAGGGCCAGCTTGTTCTCCTATTGTGTTTGCCAGAATTGGCATGTCCACCAAAGGCACCCTGTGCTTTTCACAGATGACAGCAGGTTCACGCTGAGCACATGTGACAGATGTGAAAGGGTCTGGAGAAGTCGTGGAAAACATTATGCTGCTGGTAAGATTGTCCAGCATGACCGGTGTGGCGGTGAGTTAGTCATAATCTGGGGAGGCATATCCATGGAAAGACACACAGACCTCTGCAGGCTAGACAACGGTACTCTAACTGTCATTAGATATCAGGATGAAATCCTTGGACCTGTTGACAGACCCCACACTGGTACACTGGGTTCCTCCTGGCGCAAGACAATGCCCAGCATTTTTTATGCTAAATGACCTGTCACTCAACTGAGTTCATATTGTAATCTTGTGTTTAAATTTGTAGTGATGGGATTGACTGCACTGTTGGCATTTCAGTTACATTTTTTACTTTCACATTGTGTCACTGCTGGTGGCTGAGGTCAGTGTTTACCACAACCTCCTGCTCTTGTATTATACACCAGATGTCATGCAAGCTACTCATGTATTATGTCTAGTTTTCTGCTGCACGTTTTATGTTTATGGAAGGGGTGCTGCATCTCACACACTCATGGATTTGTTTGGGAGCTGATGGGCACTCATTTTTATAAGACACGAATATGTATTTTGCATTGCTGGAGTTTACAATTTGAGCATGTTAAACAGTCATGGAGCAGTCAGTAAAATGTAAAATAGAAGCAATCAGTACAAATGAGTTGAGGATTCATAAGCAAACCTAACTAAATAAAAGCATGACAGAATAAAAAAAGACTCATACATTTCACTCCATGTGCATTTTATGCTGTGGTTTCCAAATTCTGTAATTATGTTTGCTAACTGGTAACTATTACTACTTAGTAATGTGCACAGGATGTACAGCTGCATTAAAATCAAGGGTCAGATCTGATACTTGTTAGTTAATTTATTGATCTTAATATTAAGTTTTGTTTTTGGAATATGTAGTCATCTAGTATCAGATTTTTATACTACTGTATACAGTTTTTCTCAGTTTCACTGGGACATTTCTTGAAACATTTTTATAATTTTTCAGCATTTTGAACAGCCTGTATGTGCAACAGATCACCATAGTTGACAAAGGACTGTAACGTGCCTAAAAACTTTGATTTACAAGTTAGAATTAAGATATTATGGCAACAAATAAGTAACTGGCACAAATATATCAAGGCTCCTTTGACATTAACCCACTGTCCACTATAAAGTGATCAAAACGGTCAGATAATTTTTCTTTGTTTGTTTGTTTTTCCTGGATGACAGTTGACTCCTACCATTGTTGTTCCGTTTTTCATGGTAATTGTCTATTATACTAAAATGCAATGCTCAAAATATTTAAAGGAACACTTTGAAAATGCACCCAATCTCAATGGGGAAAACCCCCCAAAACATGGATATCTATATTGATACAAAAAAAAAAAAAGGCTCAGCTCTTTATCATTTAAAATGTACATTTATTGTAGTACTAGAAATTGAAAAGCATCTCAAATAGACACTCAGCAGAAAAGCATCTCTGAATGCACAATACACTGAATCTTGAAGCAGATGAATTACAGCTGCAGAAAACCACACTGGAGTCCACACCTATCAACTAAAAACAGGAAACTGAGGCTATGATTGACATGCTCAAAAAGTTGGACAATAGAAGACTGGAAAACATTGCCTGGTTTGATCAGTCTTGATTTCCGCTGCAGCATTCAGATGGTAGGGTCAGAACTGGTGGTGGTTTAATGGTGTGAGGGATATTTTCCTGGCACACTTAGTACCAACTGAGGATCATTTAAACCCCACAACCTACCTGAGTATTGCTGCTGACCTCCACAGTCACCAGATCTCAATCCAATAGAATACCTTAGAGATTTGGTGGAACTGGAGTTTGCATCATGGATGTGCTGAAGTAAGTGTGTGATACAATTGTGCCAATATGGACCAAAATCTCAGAGGAATGTTGAATCTGCCATGAAGAATTAAAACAGTTCTGAAAACAAAATGGGGTAATTTTAAAGCAGAAAAAAATGGATGGATGGATGTTTTAACTGGAAAATTGTTTTAACAATTTCCCAGTTAGTTGTAATGGTTATTAGAAAGTCTTCCCATTTATTTTTCCTACAAAATACACTAGATAGAGGGAAAAAAAATACAAAGCATTGTATAATATTGCAAACAAACATGGGTCTTGCATGTGCAATAGCATACCAGAGTAACAAAATTAAATTAAATTGTTAAATGCTGAATCACTGGACACTCCTGTCAGTCCTGTTTATTTGGTCACAAACTCTCATCAACCTCCAACCTTTCACTTTACCAGGGAAGGACTCACTGTGTATCCCCCGCCATCTGCTGTTATGCTGCCACAAGCAGAGCTCTGCAGCAAGCAGACACAAAAAAAGATTCTTTACCTCCATGGAGAAAAGATTTTCTCAGTCAGTTTCAAAAATGGGTTTGGAGGAACTCTCAAAAACTCTTGGATGACATTATCATGGAGGAATCTGACATTATCTCACAATAACAAAAACTGGTAGTAGTTTTCTATTTCCACTGCAAAATTTGTTGGGTTGCAGTAACCAATGACTCACTGTGGATGCTCCTGTGTGTTCCAAGAGAATGACCAGTAGGTTGCACATGCATTGTAATGAACAATCATGGTCAGTGCCAACCTTGGTGAAAAAGTTATTGCATTTCCTGTAGCTGTTTCAAAATAAATGACATCTATTTTACTGGTTCACTGCTTGTACATTTACCAGATGGAGCATGTTTGCATAAGCAAAGTCTTAATACAGCTCTGGCAGTAAATCTGTTATTGATGAGATAAAGCTTCTCTGGAAAATGTGTGTATAATTTTCTGGTGAATTCCTTGTACATGCAAGGGCTGATTTCTACGCTGTCAAAATTGGATAAAAATCGTGTTTATTCATATTCAGTCTTACCCATTTGGATATTTCATTACGTTCAGAAGAGGGCAAATCAAAATTTTAGTTTAAACATAAATACACTTACCTATACATTACAGAATTAAAAAAAATATACAAAAAATAATTATTTTATACTAGTGGAATGGATATATATTGAGCCAGCTCTGTTGTGAAAATATGGTACAGTGATTGTTTCTTCAGCATGAACAGGAAATAATCAAACCATCAGAGACCCGAAGGCATGAAAATTTTATCACTAACTTGTTAAACATTTAGTCAGCATAGTTAGAGTTACACAGTGTGTGTTTCTGTTATGACTGCAAACATATACAGTATAAAAGATGGATGTAGCTGTGATGTCACCCACAGGTCAATACAGTACATTTATGGAGTCTCGAGCTAAGAGTTTTAGCTGTTATCAATTTGGTATTTTGAAGCCCAGAGAGAAAAAAATGTATTCCCACGGGCTACTGACCTGTGATTGACAAGTTACAGAAGGGTGCCACATGCTATTTTCCCCAAAGGCATCTGTACAACCAGGAGACATTTTGCAACTAAAGGAGTGGCTTCGGTTTTCAGACCTTTTAGCTGCGGCCATCTTTTATACTGTTAATGAGGAGTAATAACGCTCTCTGTAGCCATGTTGGGTTGTGAGCTCCCTACCATCATTAGCAAACGGTTGTTTTTAATTATTCCAAAGCTAAAATAACCCCTCAACCCACACCTAAGCATCAGGGAACTTTGACTTTTAAGATGTTTATAGACAAAGGTTGCTAGTAATGAACTGATACTTACATAACACCTTTCTACTCATTCCCACAGTCAAACGCATTCATCTGTTCCCACACATGCTTACACTCAGATGGCTGTATCAGGGGCAACTCTTGGTTCAGTAGCCCCAAAGATACTGGTTTATTAAAATAGCACAGAGTACTAGTATAACTAGCAAAGTAATAACCAAGCAAACGGTATTATTTAAAACTATGTACCTTAAGTTATTCAGCTGATGTCTGACTGTCACGAAGCAGCAGTGTATCAGAAGCAAAAAGGGCCATGCCCACAGTACACTGCACAGCTGTTTTGAGTTTGGCATGAAATATATGCAATTGCAAGTACATGAGGCTCTTTGCTTTGCATTGTATGTAGTGCGGGATATATAGTGAGAACAAAATGTTTCCCCCATACTGAAAATTAACTGTCAAAGTTACATTTCTTAAATTCAGATTCTTTATATCATCACATTTGGATTATTTGTTGGCAGCAATTTCCTGACAATCCTTAAGTTTTTGTGAAAGGTACCTGCTAATGTACTGTCTTTGCATCATTGGTTTCTCACAGTACTATCATTTTTTACCCCAATCAGTCTTTCTTGAGCTTTTTCTATATGTGTTTTTGTCTGTCTTGATAGATAGATAGATAGATAGATAGATAGATAGATAGATAGATAGATAGATAGATAGATAGATAGATAGATAGATAGATAGATAGATAGATAGATAGATAGATAGATAGATAGATAGATAGATAGATCTGGTTAGTTGGGTTTTTGAAAGACTGTGGGGAGGCTTGTCAATTTTCATTGAATTTTGGAACACGCTTCTTTCCTTTCACCTCATCCCAGTGTGCTACAGCATGCCTGTCACTGCCCACACACACTATTCACTCAGTATTTGTGTGTGTGTGTGTGTGTGTGTGTGTGTGTGTGTGTGTGTGTGTGTGTGTGTGTGTGTGTGTGTGTGTGTGTGTGTGTGTGTGTGTGTTCAGAGAGGGACAGTCAGTCCAGTTTTCCATCTCTATTTGAATGTGAGTGGGCATAGAGAGTAGTCTCTGTGTGTATGTGTATGTTTTGTGTTGTCTGTGACTGAAATAACAAGTGTGCAAAGGTGTTTTGGGCTGTGTCTTGTGCGCGATGCACATCAGCACAGTAACGTGCAGCGAATGAATGATGGAGTTTGCGTGTGTTTTAAAGCTCTGCAGTCATTCATCACTCTGTGCT
Organism: Archocentrus centrarchus; assembly: GCF_007364275.1. NCBI lineage: Eukaryota > Metazoa > Chordata > Actinopteri > Cichliformes > Cichlidae > Archocentrus > Archocentrus centrarchus. The sequence continues at coordinate 14,490,362 of NC_044363.1, read as the reverse complement.
CTTCCAACTCCTGTCCTCATTCTCTTCAGTGACCACAGCACATTTCCAAAGACTTGCCTTTCAGCCACATATACAGAGATCTGTGTCACAAAATTGCATATTTGAAAATAAATGGGATTCAGGACAAGCATTCATAAAGCTTAAAACACAGTGTAAGCATATTGAATTTTTTTCTTAAATGTATTACCCTGTCTGACTGCCTTAATGATTTGATTTTGGTTACTGTGACTCTGAAAACTTGTTTAATATCTTTATTAATATTATTTTGGTTTCCTCATTACAGGTAATAAGTGTTAACATTTACAGTATCCATGTTTCTTTAACAGGGAACAATTGAGGTAAAGCAATCCATAGTGTTATTTTGCAGAAATCAGGTGCAGCCCCTCAGCTCATCAACTGTCAGAAACAAGCCCTTCTCACTGAGGTACTAATGATGACAATAAATAAATTACTAATTGATTAAACAGGAAGGGGAAAATGTAATGTTATCCACTTCCACCACTTCTCACTGATGTCTCTGAAGACTACTCTTTCATCATCTTCCCTTGACAGTGTTGGTGGAGTTCTTCCTCACTCTGTTCTAACTCCCCTGAAACCTGATTCCTCTGCCTTTATGCCCTCTGCATCTACAGCAGACATCACCAATAGGCGGACCTCGGTCCGGATCCGGACCGAAATGACGTCTCAAGCGGACCCTAATACCAAAACAGAAATAACCACTTAATTAAAATCTTGTTGAGCGCTTTCTGGTTTACCGGTGCAGCTTTTACAGTCCTTAGGGTAGTAGTGAAGTGTCCAAGGAAACCCACTGACCAATTGCATGTGAGTTTGGCTATACCACGTGATACCACCAAGCTGGTTCCTGCCGGCTGGTAAACTTTGTAACAAACAGGGTTATTATAGTTAACAAAAATGAACTAAATAATGAAAACTGAAACTGAAAAAACATTTTCATTAACTGAAATAAATAAAATCTATAATTAAAAGCAAAAAACAGTATTGTGAAATTACAAAACTAACAGAAATTATAGATAAAATGACCTTTGTTTTTGTAATTTTATTTAAAACCCTTGTGGATTGATATGAAATCATTTTTTTCCACTCTAACAGTTTAAGCTGGGAGCGCCATCGGACAAGTGTGTGCGTGCGTGTTCACCGCATCGGTCCGCAAAGTAATGGCAGCGGTCTGCCGAGAAACCGTGCTGATCCTTCAACGTAACCTGACGTGCACCTCCAGAGAAATCGAACTACATGTCGGGTCCATACAGCCCACAAGGTTATGATTAGGGCTGCATAAATCGATTATTTTAGGAATCGAGTATTCTATCGATTAATCGAGAAAGAAATACTTTTTATTAACAGTTTATCTGCATATTTTAACTTCCGTACTGCAGTTTTTCGCCTGTGAACAAACAGCGGTGAATGGAGCAGCTACAAAGTTCTCTTTTCTTCACCTTAACACTTGCTGATCAGGTGCTTGATGAAGGACCTCCAGCTGTTTCCCAGTAAAGATTTTAATGGTGGTTACTAAAAGAAAAAGCTGTTTTGGATGCTGGAAAAACGTTTCCTTTTGCACTACTTGAGCTCACCGTCTCTATAACAGCTTCGCCTCTTTGCGCAGTTAAAACCGCTGCCTGCTATGAGTGTTTTTGAAAAACTAGTGGCTGCGGGAGCCACGGCGCATGTGTGAGTAATGTTGTAATGCTTTTTATTCACAAGCATTCTCGAAAATACATTTCTTTTTCTTTTTTTTAAAGCTTGTCATGTCTGGCAGTGTTTGCAAGCAGAATTGTGATCTGAATGCACTGTTGTGCCAAACATATTTATTCTTCCAAGATAAGCTCTATAGAGCCTCTATAAGCTTTTCTTGTTAATGTTTGTGTTTTTTTTTGTTTTGTTTTGTTTGTTTGTTTTTTTAATTTTATTTATTTATTTGTGTACACATACATTTAATTCCATTTGACAGGCTGAGAAAAAAAAAAGAGAAAGAAAGAAAGAAAGAAAAAAAAAAGGAGAGAGAAAGGGGAGAAGACAGAAAAAGAAAACAGAGCATCACCAAACTAACCAAAACAATTCAAATGCTGCAACTACAAAAAAAAAAAGAAAAAAAAAAACAACATACCAAAACAGAACAAGCAATACCTGGAAAAATAACTGTGGAAAAGGCACAACAAAATGAAGCATGATTGTATAAGAACAACAATTTTGTTATGCTGTGATTGCGTTAGTGTCGGTGTCATGGAATGCACTTACCAACGAGGGCAGAAAGCCGCCGCTCCACCCACAAGGAGCCAGAGGCAGGCAGAGAGGGACCCAGGAAATCTGAGCCATCCGCAGCCCATCAAGAGCCACGAAAACCCGTGGCCGCACATTCCAGCGACAACCGCATACCCACCCCAGCAGAAGGAAGAGGGAAGTCCCAGGTGGAGCCCCCCCCAGTTGAGGAGCAAGGGCCCCAGGGAATTTGAGGCAATAGGAAACCGGTCCCCCAAGAGGCCAGCCCCCTGTGCAGGCCGGCAGCAGGGCCCCAGGGCCCAGGTGCCCAGGAACCGCCCAACATACCGCAGAGCCCCCCCCCAACGCCGGAGAAGCCCAAGCCGCCCCGGCCCACAGCCCCCAGGAGAGCAGGTCAACACCCACGCCAGAACATCCAGCCCCAAGGCACCCACACCCCGGGGAGGTGGGGGATGAAGGAGCGACCAACAAGAAGCAGCTGGGAGGCAAGGCACAAGAAATCCCAGATTCAGGTCCACCCAAATACACCCACGAGGACAGTGACAAATGCGCAAAGATACACATTCATCCACATCTATCCACCCTCTGAAGCCAGGGCAAGTAGACACCCCACCCGGGCCACAGCGACCCCAGGACGCTGCCAGCCTGGCACTCGAAGCACCACCCGACTCCCACCTCGGGCGAGGTGTAAGGAAACCTGGGTGTGAAAATACGTTTCTACTGCAGGTCTATATTTAGTCACTAATAAGGGATTAAAGTATAAAAAAATATTTTGACGAAGCCCCTCGGTCCACGGGCCTTCCAGTACCGAACCATCTAGTGTTAATGGCCCGCACTCACTAGCAAACCAGTTCTGGTAGCTACAGCTGAAGTAAAGACAAAAATAAGAGCGATGATCCACTCTGTGTTAAAGGAAATCCATCGCAGCGACGGACAGCTTTTTTAGTTGTTACTGGCTGGCCACTTAAGTAGGTTGTGTACAGAGGCCGCAAAGCTAGCTCTCCGAGCAGCTCCAAAGCAGAAGCAGCTTCATGTGGTGAGAACATCAGGATGCAGCTGGATTTGAGCTTTGATTCCTTCAAAGAGGTCAGTTTGTTTTTGTCCAACATGCGCTGTATTCTGATGTTATACCCCACGTGTTCTGCACTCACGAAGTTTGTTGTAGAGTTTATTGAGTTTTGGAGTTCATGTTTTTCTTTATGTTTCTCCTTGTTGATGTTCATGTGTTTCCTCAATATTACACACATTAAACACGTAATGCTGCTATTTTGTGAACAGTTGGTTGTTGAACGCAAATTTTTTAAACGGTATCTTTTTTCGAGTTATTATTACACAATAGTCACTCTTGCACCTGACAAAGTATGAAAAACTAAAACTGACGAAAACTAAGCATGAAACCAAATATAAAAACTAATGCTCTGAAAACTAACAAAAACTTTATATATATATATATATATATATATATATATATATATATATATATATATATACGTATATCACACTATATAGTTGGACTTCCGGCCTCATGAAATTTTGTCTGACTGGACCTCTTTAAATTTTATTTGAATACCCCTGGTCTACAGTTTCCTTTTCCTCTAGCTCTGAAAAAAGTACCTCAATAAACTATGCCAAGCTAATAAAATCTAGTATATATTTTTACAATAACATTAGAATAATATTTTAGCCATGGTCTGCTGTCATAGTCCCTGGGTGTTGAACACAGGATTTTGAGTTTTTCGGATGGCTAGGTTTTCTTTAGTTTTGTATTTTTGATTACAGTTTGGTATTTTGTTTTTGTATTTTTTTTTTTTTTTGTTGCGCCATTTCCTGGTTTGTCTCTTTATATTTATATTCTCAGGTTTTTAGTTCTCATCTACTTCTGTTCTTGGTTTAAGTCTTTCTGTTATTCCTTTCATGCACACCACAGCACTCAGTGACTCTGCTCTGTAGATTTAAGTGGTCTGAGATCTTGTGGCTGAGTTGCTTTGGTTCCTAAATGCTTCCACTTTGCATTAATACCACTTACAGGTGATTGTAGAATATCTAAGAGGGACACAATAAAAACCCATTCTTTCACAAATGTTTGTAAAGACAGACTGCATTGGTTAGATGCTTGATTTTGTCCACCTGTGGCAATGGGACCAAAAACACCTGAATTTAATGATTAACTGGTGTGGTCCAGTATTTTTGTACATATACTATATTCTGAGCATCTGTTGGTCCTTTGCTGCTTCTAGGTCAGTTTGCCTCTGACAGTCTGACGCAAGTAAGGATTCTTTCATTTTCTACACTGTTCTGTATGATTTCTTTTTTTGTCCCATTTCCCTTGGAAGTTTTGTGTGATGACTTCAGCTGCATTGCATTGAAACTTTTATTTAAGCTAGGCTTTCATGAAAATTCTATTCAGGTGTACTTTGAAGGTCTGGAATACAGTTCTCTTTTTAAATGAATCAGCACACATTTTAATTTGATTTCTGCGGTTGCATATGCCGTATACTCTAGTTGAGTTTCTGTGAATAAAACTGTGGTGAACCAGGCTCTGGGGTGTTTGTGAAGAAAAGTAATTTTTGAGCCATCAACTTATTGTAAGTATCTAATGATCTTTTATACTGAGCTCTCTTTTCTGTCTTCTCTGCTTTGCTTTTGTAACCAAGCAAATTCAGTTTGACCTGCATGACTTCTAACATGCCGTGTTCTTTCATTTATTTCCACTGAATAATGGGATGAGGAATAATCAGTGTTCTGCCTTCTGCTGTGTCTGTTTCAATCATTAGAGTCCTCAAATTACTGAGAAATTAACCCAACAGTTTTTGTTTTTTTTTTAAATAAAGTCAGATTTGTCACGATGTGTTGTTGAGGTTTAAGGTCGTAGTGATAATGTAGGCATATTCATTTACAGCTTGCTACACTGTATATTCTGTACTGAATAAAAAAAATACAATACAAAACGTTTCGGTGCTTATCCAAACACCATCATTAGTTTCTGCACAAACCAACCTGCTCCACCTCTCAGTCAGGGGGAGGACCACCATGACTTGCTGGAAACACCTTTTCTCTGGCACGAACTATGGACTACAACTCCCATAAGTCATTTGACCTCGTGACATGTGCTTGTCACGTAATTTCTTAGTGTGTATTTGTTGGTCAAAGTTACTTTCTGTTGCAATATTATAACTGTTGATAGTGATTGGATGAGCACCGGAATGTCTTGTTTTGTTTGTTTGTTTGTTTTCAGTCCAGTGTTATTTGTTTTTTTTTGCTTTTTTTTTTAAATAAAACCCTTTTTGAAAGCTTCTACAACCTGGATGTTTAAAAATGAATCTACAAAGAGTGATTACAGAGCAATTTGGCGAGGACAGCCTGAAACTGTGGTGGGAATATGCAAAGAAAGTGGCTGAAAACCAGGTGCGCTTCAACCTAAGATTTCAACATCATGGAATTGATCCAAAAAGCCTGTGCCTCAGCTCATCATTAAAAGCACACAGAGCCACAGTTATTCTGAAGAAGGCACAAAAACAGCAGCAAAATGAAATGATACAGCAGATCCACATTATTCTAGATAATTTCAGATCATCATAAACTGGGCATGAAACTACCAAAAGAAACCTCACAGAAGGTGAAAGTCTTTGTAGAACATGCACATTTGGCCCAACACACAAAAAGAGGCAAAGTTCACTTTCTTGGTATATAACTGGGGAAGGACAAGATCAGAGAAAGATATCCTCTAATATTATGAACATAAGGGTGAAAAACCTGTCTGACAGAGAACTCATCAAGTCCGAGGTGAGTGTTCTGTCCAAAGGTCTGAATTTTACTGTAGCACCGGGCCACATTCCAGTAGTTGAGTTGATCACTGAATTGGTTATTCACAACAACAATATTCCTGAGGATGAAGCAGAACAGATTTGTGCTCGAGTATTCATCTCCCTTTTATATGCAAAGCCCCCCTTCCTCAAAAAAAAAATAATCTCAGCAAAACAAGAGAAAGCGGTCCTGAACTCTCTCAGGAAGTACAAGAACATCATCATCCTGCCTGCAGATAAGGGGAGATGCACTGTAGTGCTGAATACTGAAGACTACACCATCAGAAGGTAATTACACTGCTCAATGATAACTGTACATATGAAAATCCCACCAACAAATATAAAAACAGGTGGGTAGTAGTTTACATTCCTTGATGTATATCAAAGTCTATACTTCCGCCTTTACCCTGGGGAAGCCACACGTTGCATATATGGGCTTTCAAAAGTACATAAAGATAATATCCCACTCACACCAATTCATTCACATTCACATTGATAAATCAAAGGATTGTGTGGACAAGATTCATGGACCCTCTCTGAGTTATATGATGTCACAGCTCTGTGTACATTTCAATTGAATTCAATTGAATTTTATCTATATAGCACCAAATAACAGTCGCCTCAAGGTGCTTCACGTGTGGGCCATCAGGCAGTTGAAGTGGTGAGGGAACGGCTGTCCCTCTTAATGAGCAAACAGCTCTCCCTGCCTCCACAGACAGGATAGTGGAAAGTATATACACCCCAGGTAAGGAGGGGGGACTCCCAGCGGCTGGCAACTGGCTGTCAGCTGGCTGGGAGTGTCAGTTTAAAGTTGCTGTATCTGTAATGAATATGTTGGTGATCAGAGCAAAAAAAAGAGATGCTAAAAGGTGTAAACAGAGGAGAAAGACAGCAAATGAAGGAGGAGCTGAAACTTGGAGCACTCTAGTATTTATCCAAGATGACTTTGAGCCCTCACTTTGGCTCAATACCTGAGCTGTATGTAAGTATAATTGGTTTGTAAACAATTTTAATTCAAGCTCAGGCTTCTAGTGTCACCCAGAGTGAAAGGAGTTACACAGGAAAAAGGGGGAAGTGATTATTCCGAAGCATATTTGTCACAGAGTGGTTTACGGAGCAGAGGAAACAATGGAACAATGGAGAGGAATCCTGTTGTGAATATCAACACAGCTCATGTCTGTGTGTGGGCTGAGAAATAGCTAAGAAGTGCAGAGGGACAAGAGGAAAAGAGAGGAGGGGAATGGGCAGGTGAGTAGAGATATTTTTTCCAAAATTAGAAAACCACGTTCACAGGCACATCTTTGTTTCTCAGCTCGGATTCATTCATCATTTTCCTCCTTTAATCCTTGTTTACATCCAGTGCTGTTTGCAGTGGGAACTGATGCCTCACAGATTCAAATCCAGAAGCCCTGCAGAGATAAAGTCATGTGGAAAAAGGAAGTTCAATTTTACTTGAGTAGAAAAGTTTTATCAGTGCTTCAACTTTTACCACAGTATTTTTGTTATGTATCTGTACTTCTACTTATGTGAAGAACGTCTATAGTTTTGTACCCTCTGCTTGTTCCTAAGGGCTACCAGGAGAAAGCCTCTTCCCTCTAAAAAGAACATGCCAGCATGGCTTAGGTTTGCAAAGTTGCATTTGAACAAACCGCAAGACTACTAGAACAGATGTGACCAAGGTGCAGATGTTTGGCTGCAATCCACAGCACAATGTTTGGAGAAACCCAGACGCAGTATATCAGTCAAAGTCAGTTGTGAGGCCATCTCACAGTTAAAGCTTGGCCCAAACTGGGTCATGTTACAGGACAATGATCCCAAGCACAGCAGCAAATCTACAACTGAGTGGCTGAAAAAGAAAAGAATCAAAGTGTTGTAATGTATCAATCAAAGTTCTTTCCTAACCATGTGTCCTATCCAAGCTGACAGGGTGAAAGGGTGCACCCTGGATAGGTCGCAAGAGATAGAGAACAGCACACTTTCACATTCACACCTACGACCAATTTAGAATCACCAGTTAGCTGAACATGCATGCCATTGGGTTGTGGGAGCAAATCAAAGTATCCAGATTTTATTTATTTTGGTCTCTTATTGTACAAGGACCATGCCTAAGCTGTACCTTTTTCTGAATATGTGCTTTTGTGTAGCTGTGTGTTTCCCAAATGGATGATGGAGGTTGCACAACTGTGACTCCAGCTCTTTCAGCATGCATCAGGTCTAAGCAATATGCTCCCTGCCAAACACACACATCTTATCTCTTTTTGTGGATGTGCCCTCCTGCAGAGTGGTGCTGACACCTCTAGTGTCAGTTACCTAAATGTAGATATAGGTGGCAAAGTGCAGCTTTCTTTAGCGTTTCTTTAGTGGATTAATTTGGTGTACTTACTAACATGCACATCAATTTCTTTTAGCCTTTAAAAAATGTGTATTATTCTCTACATGCCAAACACCCATCCACCCCCACAAACACAACACTGACTGTAGCTGTGACACTGTAGATGTGTTTCCATTTGTCAAGTGAATTTTATGCAAATTTTGACATGCAAAAAAAGAAAAAAAAATGTTTATATCAGGTGGGTGGAAGTGTTTCAATCTACTTTTTGAATGAAAAAAAAACTTCTGTAGGTGTGGTATAGTGAACTGAGTTACAATAAAGCTTTGGATGTCATAAAACTTCCATCAAGTCATTTTCTACCTATTCAATTCAGGGTCGTGGAGAGACTAGAGTCTGACTCTTGGCAAAATTCACTCTGGACCGGTCCCGAGTCCATCACAGGGCTCAAAGAGAGATACAGACAACTACAACACTACACACACTACATCCAATTAAAGCAGAAATATCCAGGGAAGGCATTCAAACTCCATGCAGAACAACTTCAGCCATCTAGGAGGTTTGAACCATGAATATTCAGTTTCACAACAAAATATGTAATTAAATACCCTTCTAGTGCATGTTGACATTATGTGTTCCAGAGAAGGTGTTTCCCAAAAAACTGATAGTTTTTAGCTTATATAGCTGACTTTCACATGCAGGAGCACAGTTTCTCTTTGCACCCTTTCATAATTCAATTCAGTTCAATTTTATTATATATTTTATTATATAATATATGTGACAGCAGCCATGTCAAGATGCTTTTTATTGTAGGGTAAAGACCCTACAATAATAGAGAGAAAACCCCCAACAATCAGATGACGCCGCTATCAGGTACTTGGCAACAGTGGGGAAAGAAAAACTCCCTTTTAACAGGAAGAAACCAGGCTCAGGGAGGGGCAGCCATTTGCTATAAACAGGTTGGGGGAGGGAGACAGGACAAAATATACACTGTGGAAGAGAGCCAGAGATTAATAAGAGTAACTAATAATTAAATGCAGAGTGGGATATAAACACATAAAAAGTGGAAAGAGGTGAGTGAAGAAGAAACACCACCCAGCAGCCTAGGCCTATTGTAGCACGACTAAGGGAGGATTCGGGGTCACCTGATCCAGCCCTAGCTACGAGCTTTTTCAAAAAGGAAAATTTTAAGCCGAATCTTAAAAATAGAGAGAGTGTCTGTCTCCTGAAATCAAATTGGGAGCTGCAGGCTCTGCCTCCCAATCTACTTTTGAATACCCTAGAAACCACAAGTAAACCAGCAGTCTAAGAGCAAAGTGCTCTAGTTGGGGTGATATGGTACTATGAGTCTTTAAGATAAGATGGGGCCTGATTATTCAAGTCCTTGTATGTAAGAAGAATTTTAAATTCTATTCTAGATTTAACAGGGAGCCAATGAAGAGAAGCCAATATGGGAGAAATCTGATCTCTCTTTCTAGTCCCTGTCAGGACTCTAGCTGCAGCATTTTGGATCAGCTGAAGGCTTTTCAGGGAGCTTTTAGAACAGCCTGATAGTAATAAATTACAATAGTCCAGCCTAAAAGTAATAAATGGTTAAAAAAGCTTTTCAGCATCACTCAGAGACAGGATGTTTCTCATTTTAGATACTGCCCAAATGCAAAAAAGCAGCCTGTCGAATTAATCCAAATTTTGTTCAGGACACCAGCAGCTGAAGAAGTGAGCTAAAGCTGGGCGAGTTTCAGAAGAGTGGAGTTTTGAGAAGCCTTGGAGAAGGGTTGCTTGCCAGCATAAGAGCCCCCTTTAAAACTATAAATTATCTCTGGCCACCTCACCTCTGTTCTGCACTTGTGTCCAGATCTTCAGGGGCTTAACATGTGATTAAACTAATTGGTATGCTGGGTATCATTGTATAGCAATAAAAAAGTATGTTATGTCTCGTAATAATAATGCTTAAGGGAAACATGTATAATGTAAATAGAATGGGTCCCAGGACAGAACCCTGTGGAACTCCATATTTAACCTTTAAATTTGTGTATTATGATTTAAACCACTGCAGCACGGTACCTTTAACACCTATAGCATGTTCTATTCTCTGTAGCAAAATATTTTGGTATGATATGAGTATCGAATACTGCACTGAGGTCTAGCAGGACAAGCATAGAGTTGAATCCACTGTCAGATGGCGTAAGAAGATCAAATGTAACCTTCAACAGTGTTGTTTCTGTACTATAATGAATTCTCATAAACGTCCTCTAAATCTATGAAGACACAGCGCAACTCCTTCTCACCACCTCTGTACTTCTCCATCAACATTGTCAAAGCAAATATTGCTCTGTAGTGCACTTTCTTGGCAAAAAGCCCTCTTGGCGTGTTTCTTGCTGATCATCATCTCTCTTCTCACGCTAGATTCAACAGCTCTTCCCCATATCTTCACAGTATGGCTCATCATCTTTACACTGTCTTCACTCATTAGTACAGAAGACATTGTACAATTGCTTTTTTTAAAAATAGATGGGGCTCAACTTAGTGCCCTGGTCACCTAGAAAATGGGTCTGTGTGCGGTGTTTGGAAAATTGTGTATTTCAACTTAAATCATGATCTTTTCCTAAGTAGTTTTTGTACTAAAATCAATCAAATACTTTTTATCCCTACTCACCCTAGTCATAATGCACACTCACCCACTCTTTGGAAGTGCTCCTTTGCCACTTCAGGTACTCTGACATGGGTCATGACATGCAGTATGAACTAATGAGCAATGTGATCATTTAGTTAGTTCTTCTCATAGCCACATTTCTGAGTGGAACAGTCAGCCCTTATAGGTGATTTTTTTTTTTTCAACATTTCAGACATTTGGTCTCAGCTGGAGGAAAACCATCTCATTCAAAAACCACATCCAAATATCTTATAGAGGCCATTATCTATCATCCCCCCTGTGTGGCTCCTGCTATGCATCTCCTGCAAGCCATCATTAAACTTGATGTATAGTTAGCTTTGAGTGGCTAGCCTCCATTAACCCCTCTCCTCCAAACCGCCAGTCATCACATTAGCATCATCCCTGTCTCTCTCAAACTATTTTTTCACCATTTTCTTCTCACTAGCTCTCTCTTTCTGCCCTTGACATCTCCTTTATGACTTTAGGTGTCATGATTAGTGGCACCATATGCCACCCAGCTTATAAATGCAAAATGTGTGTCAAGCTTGTGAACATACGCAGTGACATGCTATGTTAGCTGGCAAGGCCTTTCCGGGTGGTTTGTGTGTCATTGTGGAGATCTCTGCTCCTCCTCTGTGTGTACATAGGCTTATTAGATGCTCGGTACCTCAAACGCTTGTCCTGTTTCCTGTCAGTCAATAGCTAAAGTGAACGTGTCAGCTCAAGAACACACCCTTGCCATTTATCGCCCTTCCTGTGAGGTCGTGGCTGAAGGAACATCCCACACAAAGGAATACGGTGTGTCTTCTAGTGCACTTTAAAATGAAGCTATACGAGTAACAAAAGAGAACAAATGTAGTGTAAACAAACAATCACAAAATAAAGTTAAAATTCAAGGGGTTTTTTTATGTAATAAGAGAAACACCTAGGGATTTGACTTTGCTGCGTGTAGCCATTTTGCTTAAATGTCAAATTTACCATTGCTCTGGCTCTGCCTCATTTGTGCAAAAGTTTCTTCCCAGTGGGCCAAGGAAAGTTCTGGATTTGTCACAGAAGACACGAATTTGCTGCAAATGCTGATTTTAAAATACTCAATATTCATGCCATGTGGAAGAGGTGGACTTTAATTTTTTTTTTGAGGTTTTATTGAGAACAGCAATGTTTTACACATTCACCTAACAAGCAAAAACATCCCCACTTTTTTTCCGGGACGACACAGAGATCCCTTTGGGGTTGCGTCAAGAAGGGCATCCGGCAAAAAAATCTGCTAAATCAGACATGCAGAACTGCCTGCTGTGGCGACCCCTTGTGAATAAGACAGCAGCTTAAAGTATTGTCTGTTGAGAGGGGTGATTTGATTAGATTTTTTTACTCTCCAGATTCTTCGCTAAATTTAGAAACATTATTTACATGCATTTGTGCTTTTGTGTGTTTCCTCAAACACTGATGTCAATGACATTACTTATCTTGTTGGAGTATTTGTAATTTTCTTGAATTACAGCTCTGCCAAAGAGACATTTGATTTGTAAATGTTTCAACTTCTCATTTAAAAATATCTTTTCATGCTCTGTTTTGTTTGAAATTTGGGCATTGCCGTGTCTTTTTCTCTATTTATTCTTTCCAATTATTGATCCAAGACACCCCACCCCCATGATGCTTCAAATAAGGAAAAAAAAAAAGTATTCATAGATGCCAATACCACCCCCTCCCCACCCCCTCAAGCACTGTGGCTCTCTGAGGAGATTTTACCAAGACAGCTCCTGAAATCATGCATTTGTTGACACGATAGTTAAAAAAAAAAAAAAAGAGTCTGCCACAGGCAGTGGTGTAAATCATTCATTATTCACTACAAAAAAACTGCAATTTGAGTCCCTCATGGAACAGTTGTTTTTTATGCCTCCTCTACTGGTACTTTAATTTCATAGTTTTCATTTGCTGTTTGCTTTTGTTTTTATTTCATTTTCTGTTTAGGCAACAAAATGCTGGTAATGTTCATGATCATGGTTTTGGATAAAATATAAAGAGTAATCATTTAAGCACATGACAGAGGCTGGCTCACAGAATTAATCCATTTTTTAATAAATTGCTTGGGTGATGCATTCTCTCTGTCATAAATCAGCTGTATGTGTGGCAGGCAGGGTTCAACCCATATGAAGGACTTGGGAGACTGGACTTGAATTCTGATACAGCTTTAGTGCTGTGGTTTCTTCAAAGCAAAAGAATGCAATCAAGGTAGATAGGGCTGACGATAAAAATGCCAATCACAGAGACAAGACCAGACACATAAACATAAGGGAGACAGGAGACTCAGAGAAAACAATATAAGTGAAACAGAGAACAGAATTAGATAAGAACTCAAAACCTAGGAATATTAATTTGAAGGAAAAAAAAGCAGGAATTATTATAACAGGATAAACTCAAAACTCTGGGTCCAAACCCCAGGGACCATGACACTCTCAAACTTACTTACTTGCATAACACCCCTCCTGGGGTATAGGCTGTCAACAAGGGTCCTGAAATGCACGTCTTAAGCAATTGTCAACTTCTCAGTATCCTTTAGGAGGAGACTTCACCGTGTGTTCTTTGGCCTGCCTGTTTTTCGCCTCCCTTGCAGTTCCACATCAGGACATGTCTGGTGATGCTGCCTGGTTCTCAGTGTGTATCCTATCCATCTCGATCTTCTTCTTCCTGTCTCTTCCTCTACATTTACTTCTCTTTTTCCCATTGTAGATCTTGTTAGGCCAGCAGAGCTTCAAAATTTTCCTTAGGCAACTGTTGATGAAGGTCTGTATCTTACTGATGGTTGCCTTCGTCATCCTCCAAGATTCTGCACCATAGAGCAATACTGAATTCACATTGGAGTTGAAGATTCTGATCTTGGTGTGTTGCCTAATTATTCTTGAGTTCCAGATGTTCTTCAGCTGTAGGACTGCAGCTCTTGCTTTGCCTAGTCTTGCTTTTATATCAGCATCTGTCCCTTCCTGCTTGTTGATGATACCCCCCCGTAAGTGAAGGAATTAACTTATTCAAGCCTGGATTCTACGCAGGTAACTGTGTCTGTGCTGGCTGTATATATTTTCACGATATTGGTTTTACCTTTGTGGATGTGGAAGTCCTACCTGCGCAGATTCTCTCAGGGGTCTCTCAAAAAGATATGTGGTGCAAGAAGTACATATGAAAGGACAATTTCAGTTCACATGACTGATTAATGGTTCATTAAACTGGGTCGGTATCTAAGAAGTTTATCCCCCAAGGCCGTTTTGCTGTTGACCTAAACTACCTGGCTACTCAAACTAGTTAAAACTAGCCGCAACTACTTGGATTCACCTGTGCTTCAGTATAAATGGTCTAATGATACTGTACTAATCCCTAACCTCAGCAATGAAGTTTATCTTTACATTTAAGGAAGATCTGAATTTGATTTCCTGGATGTTTGGACACTGCTAGTCTATTTTTATTTTTTAATCACTTCTGCTTTACTAGTTGCTGTCAAACTTCAAGGGGAGTCCTACCATTGTCGGACTCCATTCTGCTATGTAGCTCCATCAGTGTCTAATCACCAAATGGATTATTACTTAAACTCTATATTTCAATAAGTCATGTTAAGTTCTTAAAAGTTATTTCTCCTTTTTGAAATGGGTGTGAGTAATTCTTATTGACTGCTTGCAGGGTTTTCTGTTGATCTATTTTTGCTGCCTTGCTCGCAGTTTTTAGACTCAGCTTTGACAACAGTGTTTCCAGCCCGGAATTTCACTTCGGGATGATTGGCGTTATGTATGTGCTGACATGAATGTAAAGCAATGCAAATTTGTCAGCACACGTCATCATGAGATCTTGTTCCTTTTTGTCTCCATCTTGTCACTGCTTCCTCCCCCAAATGGCCTCTCTTCTTCCCATGCATCTTGCCATCATATCTCTGGTCCCTTAATAGTTTCACAGCAGTGCATTTTACAGCTTTTCCTCCTGCTATTGTTGTTGTAATGATGCTGCTGTTGAATGCGGTGACGCAGGAATTAACATACTCCCCATTTTTCCACTTTGTTTTACACATTTTTCTAAGCACAATCAGAAGACAGCTGTCATTTGTCATCCTTGAGTTTGAGAGACTGTTCTTTTATCCTCCTGTCAAATCATGAAGGTCTTAATGCCCACATCTCCTTGTTTGCAAAAGACAGTGCTGACAAATTAAATGTATTTTTGGTTGTTGTCATTACACACGAGAGGTGAGCAATATCATCCTTTGACATGTGACAGTTGCTAATTGGATGTTTAGTCTGCAGCTGCTAACTATTTTGCGTAAATTTCAACTGCCATACTTTGAAAAAAAAAATAAAACAAAAACACACAACAAAGTTCTGCTCAGAACAAATGGCACCATATCAAAGCCTTCAAATATAAATTTAACTTCAAATGAAAATGCATATTGTACAGGGCTGTTTACAAGTACTGTAAGGTTGAGAAATGTTTCTGTACCTCAATTTTGTTTCCGTACTCCACCAAACTAGATTTGATACGCAACAAACAAGATGTAACTGAAGTTCAGAAACTCAGCTGTTAATTCAATGGGTCAAACAACAATTTTGTGGATAACTGTTGTGGAATTACAGGTAATTTATAAACAGTCTTTTTTTTCAGGGGCACTGATTTAATTGGTATAGATGGATGCGGTATTGGCATTTGAAGCTGTAGCTGGGATTTTATAACGTGGTCGTGGAAGCTCTCAAAGCACCGAACATGTCATCACCTACACAACATATTTCAAATGTCCTGCCATTCACAGACTTACAGCAGCAATTATTGTATATCACATCATATCACATTGATTGATAGTGTCAACTTAGCTTGGAAATAATTTTATGAGAATTTCATCTACTTTGGGGAGAAAAACGCTCCTTTTTGAAAGTTCAGAGAGAAAGGTCAGAACAGCCCCCAGTTCAATTTGGATCTGGCCGATCTCCTTACGTGTGAGGAATCCGACCTGGGCAGCTGTGAGAAAGTTTGACTGATGCTGGCTGGCTACGTCAGTTGTGTAATCAGTTCACAGGTTCCATTAGGAAGGCTAACCATGATTACTTTTTGACCTTAACCCCTGAGAATCTGACGACCTTAGGGGTTCTGGTAAACTATAAATTCTTTTTCTGCCAGTTCCCACTCCTCAGAGCTGCCTCCCCATTTAATTAATGACTCCTGTGTCAGATAAAACGAAAATGGTCAATTGTTTTAACATTTTGTCACTCCCTGTTGTTTGTTTAGCACAGCATCTGACAGTAAGCCTCTCACATGCAATTCTGTTACTAGTCCTTTGGTTACTAATATTTTTTCCTTCAAACCTTTCACAGTAGAAGAGGTTTGTAAGGCTTTGAAAAGCCTTGACATTAAAAAGTCCCCAAACTCTACATTCTAGCCAGCATTTTTGAAAGGCTGGTGATTAACCAACCAAACCAGTTTGGTTTTAAGAAATTGCATACTACTGTAACTACTTCCTTGAAAGTTCTCAACAACATTTATTGTCAAGGTCCTCTGTCCTCCTGGTTAGCCTGCCCTCTTCTCTCTTTCTGTCCACCTTGGTGCTCTCTCTCTCCTTCTCTCTTTGTATGGGTGTGGATGTGTGTATGTGTGGGAATTATGCTTTGTGTCTTAGAGGCCTGGCTTGTGAAAGGTCTCTGCCTTGCTAATCAAGCAGCTGTGGTACTGCACCTGATTACTTACCTGTTTGCTGTTGTGCTGATTTGAGGCTCTAAAAGGCGAGAGCTTCTTCCAAGATCATTGCACTGCAAGCGGTAACGCAAGGTCAGCTCTGCTAAACCTTCTCATTGTTTGGATTGTTGTGTTCTCTGATTTTTAGCTGTTCTCTCCCCTCCTCAGCATGCCAGCAGCAAACCAAAAAGACTGGACGCTCACTCACAGAAGAGCAAGAAAGAAGAGAGAGAGAGAGATATGTGGAGACAGTTGCCTCAGTTGCCGTAAAGGCTGTTGTTTTACAATAAAGACTCATTTAACTTTAGCATCATGCTCTGCACTTGTGTCCAGGTTTTCACAGAGCTTAACATTTATGAAGTCTTGGATGCAAAAAAATAGTGTGCTACTGTTGACCATGGCATTTTATGTCAGAGGTTATTGGAAATAGGCCTTTCAGACAAAGCAGTTGGCTGGTTTTCTAATTACCTTTTTGACTTCTTGCCCTATGACAGCTGGGATCCACGACCCTGAACAGGATAAGCAGAAGAGGATGGATGGATGGATGGATGGATGGATGGATGGATGGATGGATGGATGGATGGAAAACCGAATGTTTTCAAATAGAAAGAGGGTGCCAGCAGTAATTCCCTCTCCTGTATCATTTCAAGGCATTACTATTGAAACTGCGGTGTCATATAAATACTTAGGTATTGTGATCAATGACATTCTTTCCTTTAAGTCACACATTGACCACTTGTTAAAGAAACTGAGGTTGAAACTAGAGTTCTTTTTCAGAAAGAGATTGTGTTTCTCTTTTGGTGCAAGGAAAAGACTTGTTGCTGCCACTTTTTTTTTTTTTTACCTCTATGTTGATATAATGTACATGAATGCCCCTGCTCATTCTCTTCATCTGTTGGACTGTTTATCATGGGGCATTAAGATTTATAACTGGCTGTAAACCTGTAACATACCACTGTACTTTATATTCACTGGTCAATTGATCTTCATGGGGCTCAAGCAGGATGGCTCATTGGTACCCATCTATTTTTGGTTTATTGCCTTCTTATTTATTGGACTACATGTTACGTAAGCTGTTTGGTAATAATCTGCCATCTCTGGGCTTCAGTACATTCATTGTTCCATCAGTTCGTACAGAGCTTAGAGGAGAGGCCTTTTCCTTTTCTGCCTTGTCTTCATGGAATACATCACAGAAGGATTTGCAGTTCTCCCAGTTGATTTTACTCGTAGACTTTAAAAGACATATTAATGGTTTTGCAAAATCATTACTGGGAACTTGTTCTTGTTTCAATATGACTGTAAGCATTTAACATTTTATTCACAATTTAATTGTTTCTAATTTATTGTTATAAATTTATTATGCTTGTTTGAAACAGGTCTCTCTTGCAAATGAGACACTGAGTCTCAGTGGGACTACCTATATAAATAAAAGTTTTTTAAAAAGGCATTTATTGTCCCATTTTTCTATTGAATTATTGTGATATTTGTAACCTGGGTTACGCTTGGGGTGATGGTTGCTGTCACACAGAGTGTTGCTGCAGATATGGTTGTGCTCTGGTTCCTATAGCTGTGTCACATTAGTGTACAATGGCTATAATGTTAACTGTATGCAGCAAGTGACACAGTTGTGCTGCCTGAACATTGTACTAAAGTCACAGTATTCCTCACAGTACCCAAACTCATCTCTTTGGAATACTTATTTTTGCTGGCAATAGCAAATAGTAGTCACCATTCAGTTTTGTGGCCACATCAAGTCCCAATATAGTAAAAATTACAATTACAGCAACATAACTAGGCTAGACCAACACATGGAAGCGAAACCATTGTGAGTCTAGGATCAAACAGTGAGCATTCAAACAACAAGGGGAGGCAGACAGCTCCAGAATGCCCTTTGATCAGCTGTCACACAGTTAAGACCTTCACTAGCTCCATTATCAAGATGAAGAACCAGATGCAACCCTGGTTTCCCTTTAGAATAAAAAAGCCACAGACCAATTTTTCACAACAGTGAGGTGTCTGATCACAGCAAGGCTTCCTAGGAATATGCCTCATTACGTCCCAAACCAAAGACAGCCTATTAGAACTTTTATGAGTCTTCCACAATGCACTCACGTTGTTTAGTCTCAAAAAAGTGACAGAACCAAAGCTTTTCACCAGCTGCTCAGCTGTGTGCAACTGTAAACCTGACAAGAGAAATGATGTAGCTGGTGGAGGCAGGTGGGATGTGAAATGGAGTAACAGTCAGGATTATACATATTACTTAAAACTGTCCAGTATTAAGACAATCAGCTGCCTTGTAAGTGAGCTACAGCTTGGTCATGCTAATGAGAGTACATATATCCAGAGGACTTGGAATTCATAATTTTCGCACCACATTGACAGAAACTGTCCTCTCTAACGAAACACATATTTGGATCCTAAACTTTGATTTCAAACGTGCTTTGGGCATTAGAAGATTTAAAAAAAACCCACAAACATGCATTTATTGACACGTCTTCAAGAAGAAAAATCCTCAAAAGGACAAAAGAGTTGCCTTACCCATGAGACAATTTTCTCTTTTGTCTTCTGATTCACCCATCTGCCTGGCAATGATTCAGAATTGCTTTTCCTATAAGTCGTACTGCGAAATTCATGATTTTTACTATAGTAGTTATGTAGTTAATTAGAAATGTATTCATTGTAAACATTTAGCCTCTTTTTCCAGTTTCCTACATTATAAGTTTACATAAAAATAAATTTAAAAAATTATATTTTGAAGTAGATCTGATCTGTATAGGATAAAGCAATACTTCTGCTCCTGGAAAACTGGCCACCAATCCCATCAGTTCCTAAGTAAATAAATTCAAAAATCAATTTAAAAACTCCTCACCTGAAATATCATTCTGAGTCCCACATTTGCTTTTCACACATAGCAGATCTCCAAGGCAAGCATTTTTCTTGAGATTCATCATTGAATCTTTGTGATTCTAGTACTCTAACACTCTAATATAACATATTAGCTTTGATGATATTTCTATAATCTTATATATCCAGAGTTGCATTGATTTTTCACCAAGACCTTGTACTGATGATGGGAAAGTTGGACTCCTACGTAAAGTCTTTTCCAGCACATCCCAAAGACTCTCAGTGGGGCTAAGGTCTGTGGTGGATAATCCATGTGTGAAAATGAGCCTTTCACAATTTGAGCGTGACAAATCTTGGCACTGTGATCTTGGAATATGCCCACCCCATCAGGAAATTCAAAGATATTTATAGAAACACCTGGTCATTAAGTATATTCACAGCGTCAGGTGACCTCATGCTTTGAGCACATAACTTTGCTGAACCCAGACACGACCAACTGAAGCGGCCCCAGATCATAACACTGCCCCACCCCCACCCCCACCCCCAGGCTTGCATGGTACCCTCTACGCATGATAGGTGCATCACGTCATCCACTTCTCTTCTTACCCTGAAGCGTCGCCACTCTGGAACAGGATAATTCTAGACTCAGACTACACAGTCTTTTTCTATTGTGCCCCAGTAATTGAAGCTTTTCCTTTTTTTTTTTTCAATTAGCCTCACTGATAAGTGGTTTTCTTGAGGCTACAGTGTTTTTTTAGTCCCACCCCCTTGAGAACTCTTCACATTATGTGTAGAAATGCTCTTACTTTCACTAAGAAACACAGCCCTAAGTGTCATTGTTGAGTCTTGACAATATGATTTAATCAAATGTGTGAGGGATCTCTGATCACGATCATTCAAGATTCTTTCTTTCCAACCACATTTCTTCTTTGGAGATGATGGTTCAGCTACTCACTGCAAAGGAAAGAAACTCAAATGACTTGTTTCAGACACTGGATGAATTGAAGGGCTATACGAAGGCTCAATATAAAATAAATAAGGATTCGAACTGTGGATTATGTTCTGGCAGAGACCAAAATTGAAATTAGGAGCTGAAAATGAGCACAATGTGTCCACTTTTAAAATGTTTAGAATGCAACAGAAGACACAGTGCTGTGAAAAGAATAGTTTAAATAATGGACAACAAAGCAGGTGATTCAAATGATACTCAAAAGCTCAATATGAACCTATTAAGTCAAAGGACTGAACAGCAACAAACCTTGGAAGTGGGGCAAAAGTATAAGACTCAAAATCCATGTAAAAAAGGGCATTACTTCTCCAAACTAAAATGATATTGTCCTCTATTATTCACTAGCTGATAGTTTCCTGTTTAAGCATGTGGCAAAAATCTCACAGCCAGATATCAGTCCCATGCTCTTACCCATAATCAAACATTCACAGAGACACAAACTCAGTTAGAAAAATTGTACTTACAGTGCACGCAGACACTCTCAGGATAGTGGCTTCAGCTGTGGCTTGCGTGTGAGTGACTGGAATACCTGCACTGTGGTGGCCTACAGGTTGTTGGGAGTGTGTACAAACATCATGAGCCCTGGGGGGGGTGCACATCACATCTCTCAGTCTGTCTCTCCCTCTCATGCTCACACGCTTTCTGTCTCTAATCCTGACGCCATTTTATTGCCTCCGAAGTGTCACCTTATCAGATTGTGCGATGCACTGAGGGCTTCATTAAAATCTGTTGCTGTCTCTCTCTGTCCTTCTCTCTTTATCTCCTCCTTTTCACCTGCTCGACGGTGTCACGCTGTCTTCAGCTCCTCTCACTTTCTCTCTCCCTCTTTGTCTTTCCCTCTTGGCTCTTTCCATTTCACTTTCAAGTTGCTCTTCTTTGCATGCCTATCCATGAATGTCTGTGACAAACCCTAATGTAATGCAGCTATACAAGAAATCAAGGCTCACCACATTGTTATGTCTGTGAAGCTTTGTGTGAATGCTTCATTTTGCTAAAAATAAGCAGTGCAAAGTTGGGGAGACTGCTAAACCTCAGAGAAACAGACCACATATACCACAGGATAATAAACAGTAAAAATCACTTGCCTCAAGTCTACATTTCAAGATAAGATCATGTCCACGTGAAAGTTATAAATGACTGTTTATATGTGGTTTCAAGGTTGATCTTATATCTCTTTTACACAAGAGGCTCCTGTTTCAAAGCAGGGCTAGAAATTTGGACTGGGTGCCGCCTCTGGTGATGTCTCTGTGTGATCTTTTTTAGAATTTGGAAGCATATTGCTCATTCTGAGTGTTACAAGGTTAATAAGCAGCTGGAGACGCAACTGCAGTCTAATATTTTTTCCATCTTCTCTCTTACCCCCTTTCTTTTTTTTGCTCTGTGTCAGTCTCTCCCACCTTATTGCTATTGTCCCTATAGTCGCTTTGCAATAGAAGGAGATGCACCAGACATTATTATACACAGAGGGCTCCATTAGACGCATGCTGCAAACTAAACTGAACAGCCTTGCTCTAATAGGCCACTGTACAGCTGGAAATAGTTTTCTCCCATGTCATACACTCTCCACTGCATGGCAATAAAGGAAACTGAATGGCCTTAAAACTGCTATGTGAGAATTTGACTGATGGCAACAAACGCAACACATATTAGAGCAAAAGGGCTGACTGCAGGAGAGCCACTCAGTCTGACTGCACAGTGGTCTCCATTTTTTTAGTTTTTTTTAACTTAAAGAACATATTTATTTTAAAGTATGAGTTAAAGAGAAATATGTTATAACAGCTGATAAGAACTTTTCATCCCTGCTATCATATTGCCAGCATTGATAAGGGGTTTGTTAAAACCATTTTTTTTGTTGTTGTCACATCTGTTTCATTTCAAAACAGAGGAGATGTAATCGCTTTAATTGCGTTGTCTTGCTGTTTTACGGCTGTTGCTCTGCAAGGTTGTCACAGTTGTAAAGAAAAGACAACTGCTGCACGAAGACAGCATGCTGGTTACAACTTCATGGCCTTGAATCTGTTGTGAATTGCAGTCGCTATTGCATCGAAATGAAATTTAAGGCAACAAAGATCTATAAAGCTGTGACATCATCCTTCACCTTTAGCCCCACTACAGATGGAAAAGAATTGCACCGTGGAGCACAATGCGGAGAAGAAAACCAAAGAAGTATAACAGCGGGGTTCATCGTGACAGACTAAGAAAATCTATTTTGTGCAGCACGTTGTGAGGTTGCTGAAAGAAAGATGGCAGACAAAATGTGGTTTAAAAAAAACAAAACCAAACAAAAAAGCTTTACATCAGATTGCAGTACAAACACACTGCTGGGGAATATATTAGCTTATACTGGATGGATTTTGCTTCTGCTCTGATTGATGCATTGTTTTTGTGGTCACAATAAATGCAGATGTCCATACAGAGCTGAGCAATCACACCCAATAATAACAGATACGTCAGTTGCACCCACGTGGACCCTCTCCTACCCACAGATTTATTATGTATAACATGGCATGAGTGAGAACTGACATCAAAAATGGCTGTGGAACGAATTTTTATGTGATATAAAAGTGTCATATCACAATATCAGTGATCTAGCGATGCTGTGCGTTTATGTTCCCTAGTGTGTACAACACCAACACAGCACAGACAGACAGACAGGGCGAGAGCATCGTGTCATCCTCCAATTTAGTTGATTTAGTACCTGAAAAGGGAGCTACATGAGGTCAGAGCAAAACAAGGCACAAAAAAGTTGAAACAACAAACTTGTTTCACCACTTGAGGCAAAAGCACAATGTCAGGTACATGTACAGCCGGGCTACAAGGGCATGTGAGGAGATGCTAGCAGCTGGTGATGTGCAACCCAATCGTAAACAAATGAGGAAACTGAGCATCACTGGAACATTTGTTAGCTGCGATCCATATGACAAGAAGAGCAAGAGCCAAATCATACTAACCTTGGCCAGTACCCAATAACATAATATGAAACAAAGCCCATAAACAATGATTGTTTTGAACAGCCATTTAAAACTAGATATTAAATGGCTGCCAAGATGGTGATTTTGTCATTATTTTCAATGATTTTGTCAATCATTTAACTCTGTTAAAATAAAATCTCAGTATCTCACATTTCATGACTCTTCCTAAAATGGGTTTATTCATCATATATAGTCAATTTTGGGGTGTTTGGGATTAAAAAAAAAAAAAAAAACCTGACCATTTATACCTAGAATGCCAAGAACATCTTTTTAAGCCCTTAGAAGTGAATGTAAAACAACAATTGCGGCATGCCGGGTTGCCTAGCTAAGGGCATTGCTTACACTCATTTTGATATGAAGGCTGCTATAACGTGAGCCAGTGTTAGCTTCAAGTGATTGATCAATGGATATGTCGCGGACTGCAGTTAGACAAAAGATGGATAACTACTGCCGTGCTGGACTGGTCATTGCTGGGGTGTTGAGTGGGGGAACGCGTGAAGAACTGGGTTAGTGGCTGGCTGTGCAGCACAATGGGGGAACCGTAGCTGAACTGAGCCGAGAGTCCAGAGTGTGGAGAACTAATCCAAGCAAATAAAGAGTGAAATCCAGAGCAGAGCGGCCGAATCAGACGGGTTTCAGGCCTGACCAGGAGAGCTGAGGAGGGCTGCTGGCTGAGGAGGAGCAGTGTGGACAGTGGATGAGAGATAGGCTGCAAGTTTGGTAAAGGGGGGTGTGTGAACAGAGTGATAAACAGTTGTACTTTTACAATAATTAATTGATTAAAATGTTCTTCTTCTACAAAAAATCTAATTATTTAGATATGTTAGGTATTGGGCTTATTAGTGAATTCTAAAATATTTTACCTTTACAATCTGTCTTAAAATAATCCCAATCATTCGTAAAGTACTCATGATTAGAAAAATTTGATTAAAATAAACAACTTATTTTTTTTCAAGAAATAATTCAGTGCTGTTGTTTCATGATGGGGTCAAAAATGATGGTTCTAGTGTTAAATGTCTGTAAAAAATTGAGTGTGGGCAGGACCACGAACTTACTGCGGGGGTGGGGGGGTAGTAACAAGAGAAATTCAGTTTGAAATTACTCACAATTATGTGCAGTTGCATATTTATATAAATGTATTTATTAATATAAAAAAGTGAGTTAAAACTGGTAATAGGAGGTGGTTAGTTTTTGATATTACTCAATCCTCTGACCTTAATTTACTGCTCTTGTTTTGAGGTTTGTGTCCCAGTGGCAGGTGGGTCACATGTTGTCAGTAGTACTTTACATATGACTGGGTAGTATTAGCAATTTATAGCCAACGGCTTGTATTATTTATGTTTTTTTGAATAAAATTTTCAAGGGAATATGTCACTTTTGCTTGTATTTTGATCAGAGAGAAGATTTAAGATTGGGTGGGCCCCATGAGATTTTCTGGTTTTTAAGGGGGGCTGGAATGGCTGCTCTAGACTGATCTTCAGTTGGCCTGCATTGTTATTGACTTTAGATCATTTTGTTATATTGATTTTCTTTCTGCATACAGTGCTTTTACTATCACACCACTGTAAAACACTAAGGGCAATCCCTTGGTTCAGCTACCCCCCTCCCCCCCGAAGACACTTTGACTTTAAGATTTGAAGTACCAAGGCTTGAACCAACTACCTTCCAATTAGTTGATGACCTGCTTGTCCTCCTGAGCCACGGCCTTATCAACTTCATACCAGCTGCAACATTAGTCTACCTTTCTGGTCAGTCTTCTCTTTTCAATTAGCCTGTCCTTATCTGTCACCAGTAATTACTCTTCAGCTGACTCCAGCCTTTCCCCAACGAGCTCTTTTTTGATCTCCCTTGAATCCCACTGTTGTTCCCGCTGATCTTTCAATCCCCTAAGTAAATCTTAAATAAATCTAATTGTCTTTAAATATTCAGTTTGCATTTGGTTTGTTGGGTAAACCCTGGGCCATGTCAGTACAAAGTTATTTTGCCTTTAAAGCTCTGTTATCTGAATTTTTTGAAGAGATGTCAGCAACCTAATTGCAAATCCATGAATGTATCTAACAAAAAAAAGTCTGTCCCATTGGGTTTGCAATGTTGGCTTAATCTTATTGCACTTATACAGTACAACACGTTTCCATATCCATCTAACCTAAGCGGCCTCTAAAGACATCGCCTCTGGATTTCAGCTTTCTTTGTTAAGTAGTAAGTGCTTAATGGACCAAGAAAATCAATGTAATCTGTTTTTTTTCCCTGTTTGATTATAATCATTATTGAAGTCGATGCTGCTCACAGAAATTGCTGTTAATGGTGAAATACATTTTCTGGACATTTTCCTTGGTTAGAAACTAAAACCAATGTTATTATTGTTATCAGGTTTTAAGCAACCCAACATAGAAACATTCTCACATTCTCAGGAACTCATATTTTTTTCTGCTTCTAGAATAACATCAGTCTGAACAGGCCACAATTCCATCATTGCTCTTTTTTGATGATACTTATTATTTAATATAATAAAAAAGTTACATAAAAAATTTTAAATATGAACTGTGGCAAGTCCTACTATCTTCTGTCCTGTTGAAATGAGAGCAGTCTTAATGCTACTCTTCAATGAAAAAACTCTTCACTCACCCATCCAAATCACTGAATTCAGGTGTTCCAATCACTTCCATGGCCACCAAGCACCTAAGCATGCAGACTGCTGCTACAAACATTTGTAAAAGAATGGGTTGCTCTCAGAAGCTCAGGAAACTTCAGTATGGTACTGTGATAGGATGCCACCTGTTCCAGTCGTGAAATTTACTCATTACTAAATATTCCACAGAAGAAGAAACTCGCATTTTTTTTTTTTTTAATCTTTTTTCTTGATGATCTGAGGTGATCACAGAATTCAGTGCCAGCTCCTGCCTCTCATCTGTGATCCTTTAAAAAGGCTTTAAGAATAATTGCAGCCACATGTCTGGACATACATTTTTGGATTGTGCATTTTTATGCCTTCGAGAGTCCTCGGAGTTTGATTTGCTCCCCTCTTGAGTCTGCATAGGCAGGGTGAATGTTTTGGATAATGTTGCTCTCCAAGGCTGTGCTCGTAATTACCTTGCTGAAACTGGGTAAATAGGAACACTGCTGACTGCAGTCTTTTTCTTATTGTTCTCTGAAAAAAGTCAAATGCTTTTGACAGAGTGAGCAAAGGGGCATAAAAAGTTAACTTGATACCTCCTTTTAAACTGCTTGTCAGCACTGCTTTTGCTTTTTGCTTCTGAGCAAACCGCCTGAATTGGTTGTAGTGCCACACATCACAAAAGCTCCGTTTCTGTTTTCAAAACAGTACAAGGAGAATACTGGGTTGGGGCGGTCATAACTAAATCAGACAGTATATCCTTAAAGCACAAGTGATTACATCCTGCTTCACTGTTCTTAGTCACGCTAGTGGCATAGGCTGGGGGAGCCCTTTGGTCTAAAGACAGATGCAAACGTAGCAAAGGTAGAATCCGAAAACAGACAAACATTTAAAACAAGAAAAGATAATACAAATGTAAGGACTGCAAGTAATTTTAAGTAATTGAGTACTGAGAGAGTCAAAAAACTGATAGGAAACATACTGATGGAAAATACTGTTGGGAAACAAAGGTTGGAAATAAAATTCACTGTGATAAATTAGGGAGGTTATTGCATGGTCCATCAATATCACCTGGTAATTTTAATGGTTATTTGTGTTGATAATTTCTTTAATTTTCACAAGATGACAGGGTTCTAGATTATTTGTATTTTGTTTTATTGTTGGTGGTCTAATGAATCTGCTCATCTTTTTTCAGTGTTAGAATTTGTATTTAACAGGTCTAGATTCAAGTGAGGCTGAATTAGGCAAATACACTTGCAAAGTCCAAGAGGCTTTGGAAGTGTATATTCAACACGATTTGAATGTAGGTAGAAAATTTTGTCTTAAGCTGTCAAAAAGACAATTATTGGTTGCATTTGCAAAAAAAAAAACAAAAAAAAAAACCCTCTAACTGATACTGACAGTTTAGAGAGTCAATCATGCTCAAGCCTCAACACTAGAAGTAATTTTAGCAGCACAGATTTATGCTGTGGCTTTGTTACATTCGTGCCACTGCAGTGTCAGTGGCTGTTTGATGGGTTGAAGCTTGCTTTGAATGGTTGTGATTAATGACTGAATAAAAACTGTCGGTGAATTAATAGAGGATCATGCTGACTTGGGTCAGCGTGATAAAGAGCTGCTGTCACCAGAGATATCCATTTAAGTACAGCGTCTAAAGCTTGGGCCATTTTTACTTCTTTTCAAATCCATACTTTATGGGCCCGTATGTGTACATTAAATCCAGCTGTAAAGTCTTCTGTGTGGTTCTTATCAGGTTGAGCGTAAGAAGATGGACAGAGGTCATTTTAAGGCTTGACACCAAGCCCTGCTCTCTCCTCTTGTCCTCCTCATGTTGTATTGAGTTTTTTTCTTCTTCTTATCAATTGTCTTGGTAGGATATTCAACCTAACCCTGCGTTTCTATCATCTCTCCAATATTAGATTCTTTTCTGCTATGGAAGCAAACTTTCATATGAATTTCTGCTGTCTGGAGTTGCTAAATTAAACAGGAGCTGCTCTAAAGGCAGGACATGTAGGTGTAAATCTAATGAAAAGCCACTGAGAAGATTCATTTAGCACATATGTTTCACACAAAGGGGACTCAAGTTGATTATATATTATAATGATGAATAACAAGATGACCTTGACTGCCCCAAGTTTCAATTTAAACGTGTGAAAGCATACAAAAAAGTTTCCACTGAGGTGTCCCACTACAAATATAAATGGTTTGCAGGGGATGAATTCTAATGACTTTAGGCAATCATTATTTTACAGAGCATGAGAATCTAGCAAAATGACTGAGAAAAAAAAATAGCTGCAGCACTTTCTGTTACAGCTCAGTAAATGTGGTAAAAGTGTGGTAGTAAGGTGGACCTTATTTTTATGAGGTTACTACAGTGGCCCAGAGGTGTCAGGTCAAATACAAAAGCCACAACACAAATACAAAAGCCGCAACACAAATACAAAAGCTGCAACACAAATACAAAAGCCACAACGGAAATAGAAAACCACAACGGAAGTGACGCAACATAAGTTTTTTTTTTTTTCAGAACTTTCAATAAAGACGGTAACTGTAATGAACAACTCAAGGAGTCTGTGGAGACGATTTAAACAATTTTGCCAAAGCATAGAATATAGTTGAAGTTATAGCTTCCAATTCGGGAGTTTCTGAGTGATCAATTCTCTGTTTTTTGCATCATACTGCAATGCAAGTTATCTGAAATTGCTTCATGGTGTTGCAGAGAGAAGCCTTTCATCCCGAAGCCCTGCTGGGACTTCAACCTTTACTTTTCATGAACTTGACAGATTTCCTCAGGTAGCTTATGGCACCTGTGTACGGTGGCCGGGAGGTGCAAACCAAAATTACAAAATCTGAAACGCTTTTACAAGTTCCAAAACAAATTTACATTTTAGAAACAAAATTACATTTTAGAAAACAAATTAACAATACGATAAACACTTTTACAAGTTCAGAAGAAATTAACATTTCAGAAAACAAATTAACATTTCAGAAAACAAATTAACATTTCAGAAAACAAATTAACATCAACACTTTTACAAGTGGCAAAATCAACCGGAAAGGGTACGTACTAACTCCGAGGCTGACCCAGAAGTGGGCATTTCAACCCAAGATGGACAGCAGTCAAGTGGCGTTTTGCCCATTTTGTGGGGCACATATGAGTAGATTAATGCAGTTTTGTTTTTCTTGTGGACGGTCCTTGGAGTTTTTAAATGGCACAGAACAGACGGAAGGTCCAGAGGCACAGGGGATATGTCAACAGCCGGATAATGCTAAACAAAGTAAGTGGTGCAGCATAGCACTCGCTATGCTGCACCACTTACTTCATTCGCATAGGTACAACTTACTTCGCATAGGTAAGTTGTACCTATGCGAATGAAAGCTATTAGTGTCATTGGTTGGCTCATTTTGTTTTTTGAGACAGATTTTTGTTAATTTCAGCAGAAAAACCTTGCCCGTCATATAAACAGTTCCTGGAATACCGAAGCTCAAAGTCCAAAGAGCGTCAGTCTTTTAACTACGGGCCTAGAGGAAGACATCGGGCTAAAGAACGAAAACACGTCCAGGTAAGTTGTACAGTACTGATCGTGTAATCAGTACTGGACTGTCTGATTCGGCTCACTGTGAAACTGTGGTGGCACAAATCAGACCATGGAGGGACACCACATTCTCCATAGAAACACAGATGTGTGTATTGTCTTTAATTTTTACCTTTGTTTAATACATGAAATTAATATCATCTTTGTCATAGATAAACATTGGATTGATGGTGCCAAGTGGAACTGATTTAAAACCTCTAAGAGGGAAAACAGTCCCGTTATTTGTAGACTCAGAGGTAGGAGTACCCAAGGTACTGGAACAAGCTGTCAAGAAAATGCGAACATTTAACAAGGACATAGAAGAAGGACAGTGCATCCTGTTGTATCCAGACTGCTCAGAGGTAGTCCATGTGCCTGGATCAGAAAGGCCATTCAAATTGGCAGACTATAAAAAGGAACTAGGAAGGCCATATTCCAGAATCACATTTTTCATTTGCCTTGAAACACATTTTAAAGGAGGTTAGTGGATGTCAAGATTCAATATTTTTACTTATTTTACTCTGCTGAGAGATACATCTACAGTATCTACATGATCAGCTGTTCGTTTTTACAGCAGTGGATGATACCTCAGACTCTGATTCTGAAATTGTCATCACATCAAGGAGCAGGGCTGCGTTCAATCGAGCTGACACAGTGGTACATTATCAATTATTTATTTGATGATTTTCATCATTTTTATATATGGTAAAGGAACAGTTATTGAAGCTATTAGAATCTGCTGATAAAATTATGCACTTTCCTCACAGGTTTTTGAACCACAAAAACAAAGTACTCCCAAAGATAAGTCTGAAAATGAAAGGTAAGTAGATTTTTGCATCTAGCCTTTTTCACAGAGAGAGGACCTTTCTAATGATTTATCAACCAAGAAGAAACTGTCATATATTTGTTTACATTCTTATATGACTATTGTGGTAATAAATTATGTAATAATTGTATTATTTTCCTTGTGTTTCAGAGATGCACTGGGACATCAAGCTACAATTTAGCCAGGACAGGTAATGGGGTAGACTGTGGCAGTCATTTTTTAGTGTTGTTGTTTGGGTCACTGTAGTTTGTTTTTCAGATATCTTTTGCTGAGGATAAGGATCCTTCTGAAACAAATCCAGACAAGAGCTGCTACAGGTAAAAAAAAAAATATATATATGGCCAAGAAATGTGTGTGTGTTATACATTTTAACATGAAAATTTTAATTTTTCAACGGTAAATACACAGATCTGTATGCACCAGGTGTTGAGAACGAGGATGAGGAGCTGTTCCCTGTCGATGTGGAGAATTTCCAACACGCAGTGTAAAATTATAAGTGTGGCATACCAGTTTTTTCTTTGTACAACATTGTTGATTTAAATAATTGTTGTAAAAGTGTGCACTGTCTGGGATATTCTTTAATTGAATCACTTTTTGTCTTTACAGGATTGAGATGCACATAACACTGCCTGAAATTGTAGCAAACCTGTCGCTTCCTATTGATCACAAAAGAGTCAGCAGGTTCAACATCTCGAGGGCTAATGTTTGGGAGGGAGCTGTCAGAGGTTTCAGACGTTCATCATATTCGGAAAACTGTGACATGCTGGTCAGATTTACCGATGATGCAGGTGTTTATGAGGAAGGGATTGACACAGGTGGTCCAAGACGAGAATTTTTAACTTTTTAAGACCGGCCAATTTTTGATGGACCAGAGGGACATCGGTTCTTGGCCTACAATGCAAATGGTATGCATAGGGTTAGATATGTGCTATACTAATGGATGGTTAATTATTAGTAAACAGATATGTGACACAGAATATGTTTTTTTTTCCCTCCAATATCTTAAAGTAAATAATGTATGGTTTCATTTTACAATATGAATTCATTCACAGCTGTTAGGGAGGATGAATACTTCCTGGCAGGAAAGATGATTGCAGTTTCAGTTGATAGAATCCGAGACTCAGAGCACAAATTCCATCTTGAACGGCAATTTAAAATAATAATGGATTAAAGAACAGGACGAACACGGTTACGCCTACGTTATGCTAACGTAGCACATTCAGCTACATGACGCACAACGAACACGTGTTCGGTATTGTAACGTTGTAAACACACTTCCAAAGTCGGCGATATTCACAACAAAGGTCGTCTTTATTAACAGAAAAACGGCTGCTGTAGGCCACAGCCACGCCAACCACAACTACAACAGCGGAACAGCAACACACACACAGGCAAGCTCTCGGTCTTTTTCTCTCTCTCCATGCTGCCTTCACGAACCTCCCGAACAGTCCGAAATCCCACAACATCAACACGCTCTCTAACTAAGAGAATCGCTACAGTATGTTAACGTAACATTAAGTTATTCAGATAACCATAGCATAAAGAACATACTAACAAGTTAACCAAACCATCAATCCATTGAATTCTTCATCCTCGGTGTCACTTCTAAACAATTCTGTACACTCCGTAGACGAAGCGCCGCTTCCTCTTCTGTGTCGCGTTAGTCAGACTCGTCGTCAGCTGCAGTTCCAATTATTCCAGCCTTTCTGAATCCCAACAGGATGGTTTGTCCCTGAAGCCCATGTTTTCTTGATCCATCCAATGACTTCCAGGAAAGTTGGGTGGCGCATTCTCCCAGTTGCCGTTAAGCTGTGCTCTCCATCCATCATCCACTGCGCCCACAGGTTACGCAAGACTGCCTTAAAGCTGCAGTTCACGGAGATGTCAAGTGGCTGGAGTATTTTGGTTCATGTGTTATAAATGTCACATATACGTCGCTCCGGAGTATAGGTCGCACCCCCAGCCAAACTATGAAAAAAAGTGTGACTTATACTCCGGAAAATACGGTATGTTTAGTTCCTACACATATATATTTGCAGAATTATGAATTTATGGTATTTTAGGGTTACAACATGCTATATATTTCACTAAATAAAAATGGTCAAGATTAATACATAGTTATTTACTGTGTTGGGTATGTCTCTTTGTCTTTCAGATTGAGAATGCTGCTAGACTGGATGCTCTACAAGAATGTATCATGAGACACAGCACAATGTTGCAGACAGCAGGCTGTCTTAGACATGTGGCTGCTGTGGACGAAAAGACAGAAATTGTGGCTGACTACCTCCAGTGGTATATTGACCGCAACTCATCTGTAATTGACAGGTATGATATTTTTAATGATGTAATTTTCTTTTTTTATGTAGGAATGTTTAGTTTGTAATGCTCCATGGCACGTGTATCTGTTATCAGTCACGGTGACAAACAGTTTTGCCTTAATGTGCAACATCTACATATCTGTGTAAGTGTGTTCACATTGTAGATTCAAAGATGGTCTTTCAGCTCTTCAGTTCCTGACTGCACTACAGCAACACCCTACTTTGCCGACCCCTGTCCCCTGTGCCACTGTGAAAAGCGACTGACTGGCTTTGAGCTTGAGAGACTCTTCAAACCTCAACTCAGCCCTTCAGGGAGTAATAGGAGACTGAAAGAAAGCCAAACCTTGGCCTACTGGGCAGACTATCTCCTCGATTGTGAAGGTTTGTAAGGTTTTTTTTGTACCTACTTGGAAAACCACGTTATCGTGGTATACCTGAACATTTATTTCTTTGCAGAAGGCGAGGCTGCTGTGTCTGTGGAAGACATTTTCATTTTTGCAACTGGGCTGACATCACTTCCCCCATCTGGCTTAGAACCATTGCCACAAATAGAGTTCCTGGATGACGTTCCACTCCCAATGGCAAATACATGTTCAAACTTGTTGAAATTACCACTCCTGGATTCATATAGTGTGTTTAAGTCACAAATGGACTTTGGAATTCAAAATAGTCCAGGATTTGGTTGTCTATAAACTATATAGCTAGATAGCCCTTAGAGTAGTGTTTTTCAAACCTGGTCCTCCAGGCACAATGCCCTGCATGTCTTAGATCAGGGATCCTGATCCTGAATAACTGATTAACAGGCTTTTTTTTTTTTAACTGCAATCATCTGAATCAGGTATGTTAAAGCAGGAAAACTTGGACCCAAAATGTTTTGTTTGTTCTTTGTTGGTATTATGTGCACTTAAAGGTGCAGTTACTTTTGTTAAAATACCTTAAAAATGTGGTAAGCGAGCATGTTTTTTTCCCCTCAGACAGCATCTGGACAATTGTTTTTCATTCATTTATTTCCCACTTTTAAATATTGAAACTGTGGGTGACAAGTTGTATACATGTTCCACCATCATTACAACAAACTTCCCTTCAATTCATAGCTGAGCAATTTCTTTTAGTTTCAGATACAGTTCTGTTGAAGACTGCCACTGTTCTGGCTTCTGTAAATGATTGTGCTTCACTGCAAAGTTCAAGTATTCTTGCATGTTTGGGTCCCCACGTGGGGCTCTTGTCAGATGAGCCTCAGGAAAGGCATCCAGTTCAGTCATTTCGATTTTAAATCCACAGTCTCTGGAGCCAAACCTATATTACAGAGAAGATATGATTACATTTAAATTTATGATAAAATGGAAAATACCATCTATCCCCAAAGTATTACCTGTGTGGTAAGTAGTAGAGCTCATTTGGCACTCCTCCTGGACATGATGCTTTTCTGGAGGGGCGGATCCTGTGGCTGTTCCACAGTCTCATACACTCATCCAAGTCCCTCTAAATAACATCACCAAAGCAATATCTCAGCAGACACTGATGTTCATGACTCCCATTGAAGTATCCAGCTTCTCTAAGGTCTGCAAATAGCTCCATCCAGAACTGACACCTATAAAAATCAGTAATATAGCGTTATAATTTTCAGCATATCCATGTTTAAACGATGGTCACTCAAAATGGATTTAAAGTATGCATACCACTTACCTTCCCTTTCTGAATATGGACCACCAGGACTCAATCCTCTGGTTGTTTGTGGATGAGCCACACATGTGGCTGGACGCTCCAGAGTAGTAGTCATTGTGGTGGTGGCGTAGCGTGCACTGAATTGCCGCCATGGTCCCGTTCTCCGTGCCGCAATCGGTTCTCAGTCTCATGGGGATGACACCGAGGTTTCGCACACATGACAGGAAATAGTGAGCGATCACAGATGGGTCATTATTTGTTGCGCCACACATAAGCCACAGTACTTTACGAGAAAATCCATCGATGCACCCTGAAAGTGCCAGACCGAATGGCTTGAGTTTATCATAACCATCCACGTGCCACATATAGTTCGGTCCCATGGAGTGGTAGGTTCTTCTTATAAACCTTCTGCGTGCTCTCCTCTCGCACCCTTGAGGATTAAGCTCCCGGAGCAAATTCATTACATGATCCCTCCTCACTCGCAGATTGTACTTTTGTCTGAGTACCTGCCACATCATGCGGTAGCCAAACAGCTGTCCAGGTCCACGAAGTTCCAGTCTTATTGCCCTAGTTATGACATCGGTAGAGGACAAATCCTTTCTGTGATATAATCCGGCATCATTCAGTTTGCTTTTCAGCGACCTCAAGCTGATGTGTACACCGTGTAAACATGCCATCATATCTAAGATTACAGCGTATGAGTGACCCTCATTAAAATATCGTATGCACTGCTGCAGCATATCTGGTCATTCTGTCTGTTCTGTGCCATTTAAAAACTCTAAGGACCGTCCACAAGAAAAACAAAACCACGTTAATCTACTCATATGTGTCCCGCAAAATGGGCAAAACGCCACTCAACTGCTGTTCATCTTGGGTCAAAATGCCCGCTTCCGTTATTACTTCCGGGTCAGCCTCGGAGTTAGTACCTACCCTTTCCGGTTGATTTTGCCACTTGTAAAAGTGTTTTGAGTGATGTTAATTTGTTTTCTGAAATGTTAATTTGTTTTCTGAAATGTTAATTTGTTTTCTGAAATGTTAATTTGTTTTCTGAAATGTTAATTTCTTCTGAACTTGTAAAAGTGTTTATCGTATTGTTAATTTGTTTTCTAAAATGTAATTTTGTTTCTAAAATGTAAATTTGTTTTGGAACTTGTAAAAGTGTTTCAGATTTTGTAATTTTGGTTTGCACCTCCCGGCCACCGTACCTGTGTGATAAAGAACGTCACCAAATTCAGAAACTATGTCCTCCGAAGCTGCCGGTGATTTAAATCTTTGCCTCTTATAAAGTTCACTGTCTGTTGCGGTGCTTATGATATGTTCTTTCTTCAGGACTTTGCTGCACGCTTCCTGGTGTGTGACGCAGTGATGCACTGTGAGCTCACCTGTGCAGGTCTCCCTCTGCATCTTCTCCCGTATCCTTTCCTCGAACATAGCAGGCGAGGAAAAGAAACACAGTTTACCTCCTATGTTAGCGATCAGGTCCTTTGCCTTGCCTGTTTTGAAAGATCCATTCTCCACTTTTCATTTGGCCTTTTTTGGGGGGGGTCAGGCTAGCTTAAATGTCACTGTAAAACGTGATGATTGTTGTTTTTATCAGCTGATAACTGATCACTGAAAATGAGTTAGTGCACAGGTCTTTGCCTGCGCAGCAGCTGTTCAGTGCATTGTGAGATTTGTAGTATATGGTGGGGGCGCAATTTACCCACTGACCATTAATATTAGCGATATGAAATCATCTTGCGGACTGTATAAAATTACATCGCGACCTGGATGTGGCCCGTGGACCTTGAGCCTGACACGTGCTCTAGCTGCTGCGTCTCTCAACTCTATCATCTCTGTCAGCAAGCAAAGCTTCTCTTCGCGTTGTTTCATTCAGCAGGCACTGTTACTTATCTTACAGGTTGCGTCACTTCTGTTGTGGTTTTCTATTTCCGTTGTGGCTTTTGTATTTCCGTTGCGGCTTTTGTATTTGTGTTGGCTTTTGTATTTGTGTTGCTTTTGTATTTTTGTTGGCTTTTGTATTTGTGTTGCGACTTTTTTATTTGTGTTGTGGCTTTTGTATTTGACCTGACACCTATGAGCCACCGTAGGTTACTACTACAAATCAGTCTAAAAGAATTCCAGTGCACAGATATTACCATTTTATTGACAACAAATTATCTATTGTGACCAAACTATTACTAGTATTACTAATTGGTTTTCTTCCCCATTATTATCCTAATTTGCAGGCTTCTTTTTACCCAATTGTATAAATTTCACTGTAATATCACTCAGCTTTAACCTTTGCTGATATATGGTCATTTTAAAGCAGAACACTCAGGAAACAACTTCGAGGTTTAATGAAAAAACAGAATGGAAGTAAACTAAGATTTTTTTTCAAAATTTGGATGTCTAAGATGCGTAAAAATATTTTCATAGGTGCAGGTAAATCTTCTAGAATTTCTTCAGGTAAGTAGCTTGGAACTAGCACAGGTAAGACTTCTGGAGTTTTCACCAGGCAGACTGTTGAGTGCAGGTTAGTAATTTATTATTTGAACAGGTGAGTTTTCTAGAACTTTTGCGAGGTCTGGAAATTCAAGTGAGTAAATTGTTACTTTGTCTGTGGAGTCTTTCCTTCCAAGCATCGGTCTCTGTCCTCCTTCATCAACACAGAGTCAGCTTTCAGTCTCCAGAGTGGAATGTTTTCCAGAGAGAGTGAGGGAAAGTGGGTAAGGCAGGTGCACAGGTTAGTTTTGCAGCACGCACACCAAACAGGATTCACAAGTTTACAATCTCGCAACAATCTGAGTAGCAATGAAAGCCAGGTTTAAAAACTGGCAGTTTTTGAGGCTAGGTCTACCTCTGGACAAAACTGGTTGGTTCTACTCATACTTCTCATACACACAGAGGAGAAAAAAAAGATAGCAAAAGGGGAGACAGAGGGCAAGTTCACACCTGGAGGACAAAGGGGACCGTGACAAGTGGAAATTCCATGTTTAGCCCCAACAAAATGTAGAAGAACATACATCGAAATGCAAATCGCAGTGCAGTTTTTAATAGAGTGTGGGTTATATACATGTTGTTGCTGATTACACTCTGACACACCCAACAAATGAGAGGACATCCAACAAAAAATATTGCACACTGGAGAAAATGTGAATACATGTGAATAACATCAAAAATACGTGCTTTGACAGAATGGCATGGTATTACCATTGTTAACTAAATATACTATAACACTGTACATCAGGAACGCAGTCAGGTCCAAATGTACAGTAAAATGACTCATTATAGAGTTCACATGCTGTAGCCCAGACTCTTCTTATGTTTTGCTAAACGTCATCCCAATAATACATATTGCTTATAACTGTCAGCTTATCCATGGAGGCAGTGACAACTTGCAGAAAATAACAGTGTGTTCAAAGCTGATACTTGGAACACTCAATAGCTCTCAGGTCGTCCAGTCCAAATAAAGGCAACAATCCTGGACAAAGGAATGCAATCCACTCGATAAAGAGGAAACTTGGCTTTTCTCCCCCCATGAATATAAAACAAAGAACAAAGAGAACATGCCAGGGATGAATAAAACGTGTTCCTTTCTGGAACATGAGAAATGGCGGATGCTGTTGTTGTTGTGGCAACCTTCCAGAGCAGAAATGATGGTCTGTTTAGCCGTTTAGATTGTAGCTATTGTCCAGAAGGTGAATTACATACCAGCTGTTTGTAGCACTTTATGGCAGTACAATGTCAAGGTTGTAATTATGCATAGCTCTTTTTGTCTTGATTCTTTCCTTTATGTCTCTCCCATCTGGCAGAAAATAAATGCGCAAGCTGTCTATCACTTTTTCTTTGATTTCAATCTCATCTGTAAGTGCCGTGTGGATTCTGCTTAACAGTGTTTAGTTTTTATGCGAGTGTGTCTGCCTGACGTCATTTTTTCTGTTCACTGTGTATTAGTGGAATTAGGTGGAGTTCAAAGTCACCTTTCAGCAAGATATATTACCCCAAAGAGTCAGAGAGCAAATGAGCCAGTAACTTACTGGAAGTACTTTGTTTTAGATTTCGCTTCACTAATTCATAAAACACAATCTTTAGATAATTCACACAACCTAACTAAAACAGGGCTGTAATGTTTAACACCCTGGAAAGCCATTTTTATATTGGCATATTTCCAGTTTCTCCTCCTTCAACAGATGTCTAGATGTCAAGAGAGCGGGAACGTATTTCATCCAGGCATCAACATTCCTCATGCAGAGCATGCACATTTGGGTTGAATTTACACACTCTGCATACTATAATAGTATTACTGCATTGCAGTATTATTATAGTAAAAACCCTGAAAAAGATGTCTCACAAAAAAAGCACTCTATTTAAAGTTCCCAGTTTTGGAATGACACTGTCCTGGCAACAATAAGCGATGGTACAAAGATCTGTCACATTTTGATTCAAGTGGAGCTGACTGGTGCAGGTGTGGAGGACATGCCTGTGTTTTGTTTTGTTTTTACAGTCAATACATTCAAGACACAAACACCTGAAATAAACCTCTCATTTGAAATAACTAAATGCCCCCCAAAATGCTGAGTTCATGTCAGAACCCATCAATTATGGTAAGAAACAGATTATTTTGCAGCCTTTAATTTGCCATCTTTTTTGTAGAGTCTCTTTTTGAATACATTAGAGGGAAATAAGAAATATACAAACAATACAATCTGAATCAGGGATCCTCAAATCCAGGCCTTTAACACACCTGAATCAAATATAAAAGTCATTAGCAGGACTCTGGAGAACTTGACTGCATACTGAAGAGGTAATTCAGCCATTTGATTCAGAGGTAACGTTTTCTTTTAAGGCCCGCCTTAGGCCGTAACTATCCTGTATAATTACGGCGGAATTAAAAATAATTACAGCTGAATTAAAAATAATTCAGCCGTAGTAAAAATAATTAGGCCGCAATTATATAATAATTATGGCGGAATTAAAAAATAATTATGGTGGAATTAAAAATAATTACAGCTGAATTAAAAATAATTCAGCCATAGTAAAAATAACTACAGCTGAATTAAAAATAATTCAGCCACAGTAATAATAATTACGGCGGAATTAAAAATAATTATGGTGGAATTAAAAATAATTACGGCGGATTTAAAAATAATTACGGTGGAAATAAAAATAATTAGGGTGGAATTAAAAATAATTCAGCCATAGTAAAAATAATTATGGCGGAATTAAAAATAATTACGGGAAAGTTAAAAATAATTCAGCCGTAGTAAAAATAATTACGGCAGAATTAAAAGTATTTACGGCGGAATTAAAAATAATTGTGGCAAAATTAAAAATAATTACGGTGGATTTAAAAATAATTACGGTGGAATTAAAAATAATTACGGGAAAGTTAAAAATAATTCAGCCATAGTAAAAATAATTATGGCAGAATTAAAAATAATTATGGCAGAATTAAAAATAATTATGGCAAAATTAAAAATAATTACGGTGGATTTAAAAATAATTACGGTGGAATTAAAAATAATTACGGGAAAGTTAAAAATAATTCAGCTGTAGTAAAAATAATTATGGCAGAATTAAAAATAATTACGGCAGAATTAAAAATAATTATGGCAAAATAAAAAATAATTACGGTGGATTTAAAAATAATAACGGTGGAATTAAAAATAATTCAGTTGTAGTAAAAATAATTATGGCAGAAGTAAAAATAATTACGGCGGAATTAAAAAAAATTACGGTGGAATTAAAAATAATTACGGTGGATTTAAAAATAATTACGGTGGAATTAAAAATAATTACGAGAAAGTTAAAAATAATTCAGCCGTAGTAAAAATAATTACGGCAGAATTAAAAGTAATTACGGTGGAATTAAAAATAATTATGGCGGAATTAAAAATAATTACGGTGGATTTAAAAATAATTACGGTGGAATTAAAAATAATTACGGGAAAGTTAAAAATAATTCAGCCGTAGTAAAAATAATTATGGCAGAATTAAAAGTAATTACGGCGGAATTAAAAATAATTCAGCCGTAGTAAAAATAATTACGGCAGAATTAAAAATAATTATGGCAGAATTAAAAATAATTACGGCGGAATTAAAAATAATTACAGTGGAATTAAAAATAATTATGGCGGAATTAAAAATAATTACGGTGGATTTAAAAATAATTACGGTGGAATTAAAAATAATTACGAGAAAGTTAAAAATAATTCAGCCGTAGTAAAAATAATTATGGCAGAATTAAAAATAATTACGGTGGAATTAAAAATAATTCAGCCGTAGTAAAAATAATTATGGCAGAATTAAAAATAATTACGGCGGAATTAAAAATAATTACGGGAAAGTTAAAAATAATTCAGCCGTAGTAAAAATAATTATGGCAGAATTAAAAATAATTACGGCGGAATTAAAAATAATTATGGCAAAATTAAAAATAATTACGGTGGATTTAAAAATAATTACGGTGGAATTAAAAATAATTACGGGAAAGTTAAAAATAATTCAGCCGTAGTAAAAATAATTATGGCAGAATTAAAAATAATTACGGCGGAATTAAAAATAATTATGGCAAAATTAAAAATAATTACGGTGGATTTAAAAATAATTAAGGTGGAATTAAAAATAATAACGGCGGAATTAAAAATAATTATGGCAAAATTAAAAATAATTACGGTGGATTTAAAAATAATTACGGTGGAATTAAAAAAAATTACGGCGGA
Organism: Archocentrus centrarchus; assembly: GCF_007364275.1. NCBI lineage: Eukaryota > Metazoa > Chordata > Actinopteri > Cichliformes > Cichlidae > Archocentrus > Archocentrus centrarchus. The sequence continues at coordinate 14,449,118 of NC_044363.1, read as the reverse complement.
ATTAAAAATAATTACGGTGGAATTAAAAATAATTATGGCGGAATTAAAAATAATTACGGGAAAGTTAAAAATAATTCAGCCGTAGTAAAAATAATTACGGCAGAATTAAAAATAAATACAGCAGAATTAAAAATAATTACGGCGGAATTAAAAATAATTATGGCAAAATTAAAAATAATTACGGTGGATTTAAAAATAATTATGGCAAAATTAAAAATAATTTCGGGAAAGTTAAAAATAATTCAGCCGTAGTAAAAATAATTATGGCAGAATTAAAAATAATTACGGCGGAATTAAAAATAATTATGGCAAAATTAAAAATAATTACGGTGGATTTAAAAATAATTACGGTGGAATTAAAAATAATAACGGGAAAGTTAAAAATAATTCAGCCGTAGTAAAAATAATTACGGCAGAATTAAAAATAATTACGGCAGAATTAAAAATAATTACGGTGGATTTAAAAATTATTATGGCAAAATTAAAAATAATTTCGGGAAAGTTAAAAATAATTCAGCCGTAGTAAAAATAATTAAGGCAGAATTAAAAATAATTACGGCGGAATTAAAAATAATTATGGCAAAATTAAAATAATTACGGTGGATTTAAAAATAATTACGGTGGAATTAAAAATAATAACGGGAAAGTTAAAAATAATTCAGCCGCAGTAAAAATAATTACGGCAGAATTAAAAGTAAATACGGCGGAATTAAAAATAATTATGGCGAAAATAAAAATAATTACGGTGGAATTAAAAATAATTACGAGAAAGTTAAAAATAATTCAGCCATAGTAAAAATAAGTACGGCAGAATTAAAAGTAATTACGGCGGAATTAAAAATAATTACGGCGGAATTAAAAATAATTACGGTGGAATTAAAAATAATTACGGGAAAGTTAAAAATAATTCAGCCGTAGTAAAAATAATTACGGCAGAATTAAAAGTAATTACGGCGGAATTAAAAATAATTCAGCCGTAGTAAAAATAATTATGGCAGAATTAAAAATAATTACGGCGGAATTAAAAATAATTACGGCGGAATTAAAAATAATTATGGCAAAATTAAAAATAATTACGGTGGATTTAAAAATAATTACGGTGGAATTAAAAATAATGACGGGAAAGTTAAAAATAATTCAGCCGTAGTAAAAATAATTATGGCAGAAGTAAAAATAATTACGGCGGAATTAAAAATAATTACGGTGGAATTAAAAATAATTACGGCGGAATTAAAAATAATTATGGTGGAATTAAAAATAATTACGGGAAAGTTAAAAATAATTCAGCCGTAGTAAAAATAATTACGGCAGAATTAAAAGTAATTACGGCGGAATTAAAAATAATTCAGCCGTAGTAAAAATAATTACGGCAGAATTAAAAATAAATACAGCAGAATTAAAAATAATTACGGCGGAATTAAAAATAATTATGGCAAAATTAAAAATAATTACGGTGGATTTAAAAATAATTATGGCAAAATTAAAAATAATTTCGGGAAAGTTAAAAATAATTCAGCCGTAGTAAAAATAATTATGGCAGAATTAAAAATAATTACGGCGGAATTAAAAATAATTATGGCAAAATTAAAAATAATTACGGTGGATTTAAAAATAATTACGGTGGAATTAAAAATAATAACGGGAAAGTTAAAAATAATTCAGCCGTAGTAAAAATAATTACGGCAGAATTAAAAATAATTACGGCAGAATTAAAAATAATTACGGTGGATTTAAAAATTATTATGGCAAAATTAAAAATAATTTCGGGAAAGTTAAAAATAATTCAGCCGTAGTAAAAATAATTATGGCAGAATTAAAAATAATTACGGCGGAATTAAAAATAATTATGGCAAAATTAAAAATAATTACGGTGGATTTAAAAATAATTACGGTGGAATTAAAAATAATAACGGGAAAGTTAAAATTAATTCAGCCGCAGTAAAAATAATTACGGCAGAATTAAAAGTAAATACGGCGGAATTAAAAATAATTATGGCGAAAATAAAATAATTACGGTGGAATTAAAAATAATTACGAGAAAGTTAAAAATAATTCAGCCATAGTAAAAATAAGTACGGCATAATTAAAATTAATTACGGCTGAATTAAAAATAATTACGGCGGAATTAAAAATAATTACGGTGGAATTAAAAATAATTACGGGAAAGTTAAAAATAATTCAGCCGTAGTAAAAATAATTACGGCAGAATTAAAAGTAATTACGGCGGAATTAAAAATAATTCAGCCGTAGTAAAAATAATTATGGCAGAATTAAAAATAATTACGGCGGAATTAAAAATAATTACGGCGGAATTAAAATAATTATGGCAAAATTAAAAATAATTACGGTGGATTTAAAAATAATTACGGTGGAATTAAAAATCATGACGGGAAAGTTAAAAATAATTCAGCCGTAGTAAAAATAATTATGGCAGAAGTAAAAATAATTACGGCGGAATTAAAAATAATTACGGTGGAATTAAAAATAATTACGGCGGAATTAAAAATAATTATGGTGGAATTAAAAATAATTACGGGAAAGTTAAAATAATTCAGCCGTAGTAAAAATAATTACGGCAGAATTAAAAGTAATTACGGCGGAATTAAAAATAATTCAGCCGTAGTAAAAATAATTATGGCAAAATTAAAAATAATAACGGTGGATTTAAAAATAATTACGGTGGAATTAAAAATAATTACGGGAAAGATAAAAATAATTCAGCCATAGTAAAAATAATTATGGCAGAAGTAAAAATAATTACGGTGGAATTAAAAATAATGACGGGAAAGTTAAAAATAATTCAGCCGTAGTAAAAATAATTATGGCAGAAGTAAAAATAATTACGGCGGAATTAAAAATAATTACGGTGGAATTAAAAATAATTACGGCGGAATTAAAAATAATTATGGTGGAATTAAAAATAATTACGGGAAAGTTAAAAATAATTCAGCCGTAGTAAAAATAATTACGGCAGAATTAAAAGTAATTACGGCGGAATTAAAAATAATTCAGCCGTAGTAAAAATAATTACGGCAGAATTAAAAATAAATACAGCAGAATTAAAAATAATTACGGCGGAATTAAAAATAATTATGGCAAAATTAAAAATAATTACGGTGGATTTAAAAATAATTATGGCAAAATTAAAATAATTTCGGGAAAGTTAAAAATAATTCAGCCGTAGTAAAAATAATTATGGCATAATTAAAAATAATTACGGCGGAATTAAAAATAATTATGGCAAAATTAAAAATAATTACGGTGGATTTAAAAATAATTACGGTGGAATTAAAAATAATAACGGGTAATTTAAAAATAATTCAGCCGTAGTAAAAATAATTACGGCAGAATTAAAAATAATTACGGCAGAATTAAAAATAATTACGGTGGATTTAAAAATTATTATGGCAAAATTAAAAATAATTTCGGGAAAGTTAAAAATAATTCAGCCGAAGTAAAAATAATTATGGCAGAATTAAAAATAATTACGGCGGAATTAAAAATAATTATGGCAAAATTAAAAATAATTACGGTGGATTTAAAAATAATTACGGTGGAATTAAAAATAATAACGGGAAAGTTAAAAATAATTCAGCCGCAGTAAAAATAATTACGGCAGAATTAAAAGTAAATACGGCGGAATTAAAAATAATTATGGCGAAAATAAAAATAATTACGGTGGAATTAAAAATAATTACGAGAAAGTTAAAAATAATTCAGCCATAGTAAAAATAAGTACGGCAGAATTAAAAGTAATTACGGCGGAATTAAAAATAATTACGGCGGAATTAAAAATAATTACGGTGGAATTAAAAATAATTACGGGAAAGTTAAAAATAATTCAGCCGTAGTAAAAATAATTACGGCAGAATTAAAAGTAATTACGGCGGAATTAAAAATAATTCAGCCGTAGTAAAAATAATTATGGCAGAATTAAAAATAATTACGGCGGAATTAAAAATAATTACGGCGGAATTAAAAATAATTATGGCAAAATTAAAAATAATTACGGTGGATTTAAAAATAATTACGGTGGAATTAAAAATCATGACGGGAAAGTTAAAAATAATTCAGCCGTAGTAAAAATAATTATGGCAGAAGTAAAAATAATTACGGCGGAATTAAAAATAATTACGGTGGAATTAAAAATAATTACGGCGGAATTAAAAATAATTATGGTGGAATTAAAAATAATTACGGGAAAGTTAAAAATAATTCAGCCGTAGTAAAAATAATTACGGCAGAATTAAAAGTAATTACGGCGGAATTAAAAATAATTCAGCCGTAGTAAAAATAATTATGGCAAAATTAAAAATAATAACGGTGGATTTAAAAATAATTACGGTGGAATTAAAAATAATTACGGGAAAGATAAAAATAATTCAGCCATAGTAAAAATAATTATGGCAGAAGTAAAAATAATTACGGCAGAATTAAAAATAATTACGGTGGAATTAAAAATAATTATGGGAAAGTAAAAAAAATTATTCAGCCGTAGTAAAAATAATTACGGCAGAATTAAAAGTAATTACGGCGGAATTAAAAAATAATTACGGCAGAATTAAAAATAATTTTGGCGGAATTAAAAATAATTACGGCAGATTTAAAAATAATTACGACAGAATTAAAAATAATTACGGCGGAATTAAAAATAATTCAGCCGCAGTAAAAATAATTATGGCAGAATTAAAAATAATTACTGCGGAATTAAAAATAATTACAGCGGAATTAAAAATAATTCAGCCATAGTAAAAATAATTACGGCGGAATTAAAAATAATTACGGCGGAATTAAAAATAATTACCGTGGAATTAAAAACAATTACGGCGGAATTTAAAATAATTCAGCCATAGTAAAAATAATTACGGCATAATTCCACATAACTAAAATTTATTTACAGGATAGTTACGGCCTAAGGGCGGGCCTTAAAAGAAAGCATTACCGATTCAGGTCTGTTGGATCAGGGACACATCTAAAAGCTGCAGGGCACCGGCCCTCGAGGCCTGGATTTGAGGATCCCTCATCTAAATTGTACTCACAAGAATGGTTTCTGTTAATCTGCAGACATTACTGTCAATATATTCCTTTTTCCTTTAGATTAGACAACTTCTTCCTGAAGCTTATTCTCTTTGAACATTAGATTAGATGTGACTTTGGTTTTGCAACTAACTTACTTTTTGTTGTTGTTGTTTTATTGCTTATTTTTATGGCAACTTCAACCTCATTTATAAATAATAATAATAATAATAAAGAAATCATATGTATTGCAAATTATGTCTCATCTCCAACACTCTGGGATACAATACTCTTGAAATTAAGATTTGATATCCAAAATGATCTTAGACAACATAATTCAATATAAATAAAAATACCAATTTTACAAATTTATTTAATGTAATTTTTGGAAACGATCTAAAGGAATATGGCTTTCTATGCCAGATAATTTTGTTAAATATGAAACTACAGCTAAAAGTTGAAAGACCAGATGAAAAAAATGAATCCTAAATAATGGCTGGTTGTTGTTTTTGAGCTGTTGCCATAAAATGTATAACACTAACTATACATCTCATTCTGTTTGTACTACTAATTTTGAATAATGGTAATTTCTCCTCTCTGTGTAATCGGTGTAATTGCTCTCTTGAAGGTAACAATGCTATTTTTAAAGTAGAGAGGAGGACTGGTAAGAGAAAGATGTGGAGTGGAGTGGAAGCATGTAGGATGCAGAGAAAAGACAAGAGGGGATCTATTTGTGTGGGATAGCTGCACAAGAGGTTGCTCTTCTCTGTGTCATTTTGCTCTAACAGCTGAATTATACTGAAAAATACCTGCTGGAAAAGGTGGGAAATGACTGTTTCTACTGTTTTACAGAGGACAAGTGACATTTTTGAACCAGGCAGGTTGACTAAGAATGGATGCTGCTTCTCAGCTGTGGCCTGGAGCAAATGCAGGAGGTGCTAATGTGTGCATTTATACTTCAACAAACGCTGGGAAAGTGTTCTGTCTTCCTAAGAGGTAGTTTTGTCATTGTTTTTTGCTAAAATGTGTCATGCACAGACACTTTCAAATGCAGAGGAAAATGTAAAAGGTGTATTTTTAATGTATCAGTAGAAATACTTTGGGCAAGAGAGGAAAAGGGCAGTTTGAACAAGAAAGTGCAATGAGGAACAAGTCCATAGAACAAATATTGCAGAAAAGGAGCAGAACAGGAGCAGACGTGACTGCTGGAGCAAGAAGAAAAAAATAGCCCAAATGTGTCACAAGTGCTACATTATAATACCATTTTTTTTTTGTATAATTATCCTAAAAGTTTGCTTTGAAAATTTGAAATCAGAAATGTCATGATCTGAATTTAGCCAAATACACAAACAAGAATTTGCATTGTTACAACTTTTGGCTGTATATACACATACACACAAACACACACACACACACACACACACACACACACACACACACACACACACACACACACACACACACACACACACACACACACACAGCACCAGTCAAAAGTTCAGACACACTCACCCATTCAAATCAATGGGTGAGTGTGTCTAAACTTTTAGACTGGTAAATTCCCCACTTGCATGCAAAGAGTGTTGTTCCTAGGACTGCATTTTTCTGGTTGGAGATGTCAGATGTTGTTCCTGGAATCTCTTGGAGCCCCCCCCCCCCCCCAACCAAATGATTTCTAGCATAGACATACATACGTAGCATCGAGCAGGTCAGCCGCTTGCTGTGATACATCAGCGTGTCCACCATACTGGATATGGCAGATCTGCACTGTATACAAGTGAATGGACTGAACTTAATAAAGGGCATTTCTATAAAGTTCTTTAAGTTAATGCATCTCATAATGATGATGATACTTTATTGATCCCACAATGGGGAAATTACAGTTAACAGAACACCCATCCAAGAAGACAAACAAACAAACATGGGGAGATACAGTGGGTACGGAAAGCATTCAGACCCCTTTAAATTTTTCCACTCTTTGTTTCATTGTAGCCATTTGCTAAAATCAAAAAATTTCATTTTATTTCTCATTAATGTACACTCAGCACCCCATTTTGACAGAAAAAAAACAGAAATGTAGAAATTATTGCAAATTTATTAAAAAAGAAAAACTGAAATATCACAAATTTAAAGGGGTCTGAATACTTTCTGTTCACTGTTGGTGAACTGTGGCCCTGCTGGCCCCTTTTGGAGGCACTGCCATTAAAAAGATGGAAACAATAGTGAAAACATATAGGTCATTCACACATGCACTAATATATACTGAGAAACTGAAATAACAACTTTCTCTGATAATTATAAATGTTAAATACAGTGATCCCTCAACTATTGCGGGGGTTATGTTCCAGAGACCCCCGCGATAGGTAAAAACCCACAAAGTAGCGGCGTTATATTTATTTTATTATTTATATATTTTTTAAGGCTTTATGAACCCTTCCCACACTCATATGAACCTTTCCCACTCTCTTACTACAACTTGAATGATGAATTATGTAGCTGTGCAGTACTGATGGCGATGAAGGTGGTGCAGCATCTTCACCCTTGGCTGTAATGTCATGGTCCAGGGCCCTTTTGACCGTGTGTTTTTGTTTTATTTTGTCTGTTCTGTTCTGGGTTTCTTTTGGTTGTGGGGTTGTTGTGTTCTCCCTGTATTCTGTGTCAGGTCTGCGTCTTTGTTCCCTCGTCTTACTTCCTGTTTTATTTTGATAGTCACCTGGTCCCTGTCTGTTGTGTTCAGTTTTGCTTCCCCTGGTCTTGTCACAGTAATCAGCGTCACCTGTGTTCCCACCTGTTGCCCAGTCCCTCGCTATCCCTCTGTGTATTGTATGTGTTCTCACTTGTTCCTTGTCGCGTCGTCTCTGTATGGTCAGTGTTGTTGTTGCTGCCCTGCTGTGTGCTTCATGACTCATGCCATGTTACGTTCATAGCTATGTTGAAGTTTAGTATTGTGTACTGCTGGCACCTGACCAACTCCACTTTGGTTCGACGTTATAAATAAAGTTTAAGCTTAAGTATAAGCTCTGCCTCCGAGTCCTGCTTTGGGGTCCTCTGCTTTGCCTGCACCAGCAGAACGTGACACGTAACTTCTATTTCCACTATTGGCGTAGGCATAACTGATCTCTTCATCCGAGTGATGAACATAGTTATGTGTTACAGAAATACCTATATACCGCAAAATCCCGTAATATAGTGAAAACTCAGCAGAAAAGAATTAGGAATATTTTTTTAAGTCCGCGATACAGTGAAGCCGCAATGAGTGAATTGTGATATAACGAGGGACAGCTGTACTCCATGTATGTTAGGGTGCAGGCATCAAACCAGTGTATGTATACTTACTAATGTTTGTATGAGTGTTTATGCTACCGATGTTTGTAACGCTGTTACTGTGATGATAAATGTCTACAATAACCACATCCTGACATGTAGATCGAACATCTGCAGGTTTCTGAATTTAAGAAAGCATTTTTAAATTCAGTGATTTTTTTTTTATCAATTTAAGTATTAACTGGCAATCTTTAAGACAATGATAAACAAAGTTTACAATTTAATATAAAACACCACAATTGCCCATAGGTGTGAATGAGAGTGTGAATGTGAGTGTGGATGTTGTCTCTCTGTGTTGGCCCTGCGACAGGCTGACGACCTGTCCAGGGCATACCCTGCCTCTCGCCCTTTGTCAGCTGGGATAGGCTCCAGCCCCCCCACTGGCCGACTGACTAGATAAATGTAGCTGGGAGGAAAAAAAATCAGTTTTTACAATTCTGACATTGGAACCTCAACATGCAGTTCACTTAATTATCACAAGTCTGAACTTTTTGCCAATTTTGTTAAACTGCTGGATTTAGAGCCACTCTAATTTGGAATTCATCCTCAAGTCATGTTGATTTTTTCAGCACTGATGCAGGAAACACCTTGTTAATCCCATCCCAACAGCATACGTCATTCTGCATTAACTGTTGAGTCAGGTTCACTGAACCATCTCAAGCAGAAACTGTGATTCACTGGACCAGCTGATGTTTTGCCACTCTTAATTTATTTTTCTCCTGAAGTGGCTTCTGCAAGAACTTGTTCATGGTCTTTGGTCTAATCCTCTTCATGGTTAGACAAGCTGCGCATTTGTAATATGAATGCATATGGCCAAATTTCACAAGCCTGTACTTGTTGATAAATCAATTTTGTTTACTGGAGCTCTTGTATTTTGTTAAAAGTCACAGCTCTCTTTCACCGTCTGATCAATCTCTGAATCAAGGTTTCTCTCTTTCTCTTCAACTGGAATTCTTCCCAAATCATTCCCCATCCCCCACCACACATACTAATATCAGTATTAGGAGGGAAAAAAAATCCTTGGAAACCAAACAAATAATTATTTTGAGAACCTTAACCTCCCACCTAATTTTCCTTGTCTCCCTTTACTGTAGCATTTAGGATCCAGTATTACATCCTCACCCTTACCTACAGAGCTTTACACGATCAGGCTCCCTCCTATGTGGCTGACCTTCTCCAAGATCACATTTCATCCCATTCACTCAAGTCACACTATTTGAAATCATTGTCTGTTCCACACATCTGTCTAAGGACATGCAGTGATAGAGTCTATGAGGCCATGGGACGCTCTGCCTGGTTATCTGAGGTTTGCTGAATCTAAGGAATCTTTTAAAAGTCATTGAAGACACGTCTACTTATTCGGGCATGTCAGTAACAAATTTTGTTCCAGGTCAGCGTTTGTCTTCATTTCTTGTACTGCTCTTAACCACGTTGCAATAATTGCACAGTTCTGTAATTTTTTTTTTGTTATTTTTCTGATATACATTACTGTGCATACATTACTTTCCTGACCAACAGTACCAGTCAACAGTTTGTCCAAACCTTTGACTGGTACTGTGCATATGTGTGTATTAGTGATTTGAACCAAAGATTTCATTGAATATCATAGATTTTCAGTCTAGTTCCTACAGCAAACCTCAACTTCTATGTAAGAATGCATAGACAATGTAGATTTTGTGAATGAAACTGTAAAATAAGCAGACATGCACTTATTGCCATTACAAGACCTTTCCAACAAACTGGGAGTTGGAAATTGAATTAGTGCAATGGACAAAAAAATGTTAGGGAAAAGGACAAAAGATAAAGTCATAGGGTCAAAAGGAAGCCACGAGAACCAGAGGCTTTAGTCTGAGCCGAAGCTTAAATGAATGTAATTATGTGGTGGTAATGGGCCTGTTCTGGCCTGACTTCCAGGCTAATTTGGTTTAGAGAATGAGAAGAGGACATGAGTGTGAAAGAGGTGAGCAAGATATGTGTGTACAGCTGTTGAACAGACAAAAGTATATTTGTGAGAATTATAAGTGTGTGTTAAAGAGAGTGAAAAGAGAGGGTTAGTGGGTGCAAACTGAATGGCTTGTGTGAGAGGTGGGTAAATGAGCAGGTCTGGGAAAAGGATAGAGAGTTAAGAGTGTTAGATAGAGGGAGATGGAGACTCAGTGTGAAGAGGAGAATAACGTGATATGCAGATAGATACAATTGACTGATTGTGGACTCTTTCAAATTTCCTTTTTTCTCATCATTGTCCTGCAGACAAAAATGTCCAATCAAGCAACAAGGAGACACCATCTGCTCAGATCTCTCTCCTCGCTGCTGTTAATGGGCTCAGATTATAATTAGCCTGAACTAATCTCAGTAAGAGGTGTCCAACAAGTTAGGGACAAGGTGAGAGCATTCACACATACACACACACACAGCTATACAAAACAGGCACATTTATGCTTTACAAATACAAGCAGGAAGTAGGATTAAAAAAAAAAAACACGAACCACTACTTTGAGTTGTAGTAGTAGTCAGTGTGTAGGGGTTGTGGTTTCAATAGCACAACAGTTACACATTTATTATAGAAGAACAGCACATGCTCTTATAAAGTTCCTGTGTAGTGTTTTGTGGACTGGGCTGTAAAAGATTTTCTTTATCTTGTAAAGTTGTGCATTTTTAACATGGGAGTCTGTTGGGATTGATCATAAGACTGTTTTCGAACCAATAAGTGCCAGCAAAATACAACATATTGGCCCTCATTTACAACCACTGAACGCACACAAAGCCATATGTAAATTGTGCAGATGAGATGTTTGGATGGCAGAATAAGTCTTAGATTAAATTTTGTTAAATACATCTTTTTTATAGTCAGTTAACCAGCTGTATCTGCAAATGTTGAACTACATATGCCAACATGCAGATAAATACCCAGAAAGCTACATTAAAATACTCTTCACATTCATCTTCATGTGTGACCCAATGATACCACCCATGGCCAAAATATATGGATGCACCCAAATTAGGTTTGCCATTGTTACAACCTTTTCTTAAAGTCTAGAGGAGCTCATAACTGTACCCTTGTCAAAAATCTGGATCCAGGGAAACAACAAAAGACTACTGAAATGCTGTTAGTCTGGCAATAAATAACATTTTATTTGCAAGACCAAACTTAACAAAGATAAGACAACAAATGCAGCAAAAACACAAAGGAAGTTGAAGTTGCCAGGGTCAAATAAGAAAAACAAACAAGAAAAGAAAATTCACTCATCTATCTAATCAAGCAGAAATCACAATTCTTGGATCCCTGGCTAATCACAACAGAGGAGCAAATGGGACTCCAAAATGAATGGCTGAGAATTCCTCAAAGGTTGTTTAGGCTCATCAAGTCAAACTGAACCCTTCTATCAGTTAGAAAGACAGAACAGGTCACTTCCAGGAAACACAAATCCACTCAAGGCAACAACAAGACTAATCACAGCACCCATTCAACACAAAACACAGCAGCCAAATGGCAAGACATTTAGCCCTGGGGCTTGTTATGCAGCCCGATTAACGACCATATGGAATTGGGATGTGCCAATCAGGCAGTCAAGAGTTTTGGCTGACAGACCTGAAACAGAGCAAAAGAGAGGGAGCCCTCCTCCAAAAAGACATGAAGTCAGTGGACATAAAAGACAGAGACACAATTATTTGCCTGCAAACATGTGCTCACACACGCACACACTGTGGCCAACTGCCCATTGGGAGAACTGGGACATTTCCCGGTAGCCTGGGGGTTGTTTTCGTTTGCCTCGTACACTCAACTTCAGCATTTATATAGCAAACAGGAGTTGATGGAGATCTCGGAATCCATATATCAGGCTTCATTCTGTCATGCTTAACTATATATATATATATATATATATATATATATATATATATATATATATATATATATATATATATATATTAGGGGTGGGACTGTAACGCGTTAATTTCGATTAATTAATTATGGGGAAATTTTAACACCTTTTTATCGCACTTTGCACCGTGGAACGTTTCTCAGTGCTCGAGTTCCCGGCATACAGATTATATCGACGCACAATGTCCAAATTAGGGGCCGCATCCTGCGAAGGACCCGGCCCACGTCTTTCGCAGCCCACAAAGGCCGGAAGTGAGTGGCTAGCCTTCATATCAGCGTCACCTGCCCTCACCTCTGCTTAGCTCATGTCGCCTAGCAACCGTGAGTGCGAAGCACAGCTGTGTAAAGACAGCTGGTTAAACGGAGAACGAACTTTTTCTCCTTTTTGTGGTTTAATTTTAAGTCTTTAATTCAAAATAAGCTGTTAAAACAAGCATAACACATTTCAACATCAAGGAATACAGCTGAGAGAATGATTAATTTCCAACTATAACAAGTGAGACATTAATGCTGAATAAAACTATCCAGTTATGATGCTTAACTTTAATTTCAGGAGTTTGCTTATCACAGGAGCACTTCCACCCTTCGTTGGTCTGTGTAGTAGACTGGTGGGAAAATAAACAAAATTTTGACGTTTAAGCTTATGTATATTGATTTATTCATCAACTAAACTTAAATTAATATTTCTCATGTCAAATATTGAAATGCGATTAATTTCGATTAATTAATTACAAAGCTTGTAATTAATTCGATTAATTTTTTAATTGAGTCCCACCCCTAATATATATATATATATATATATATATATATATATATATATATATATATATATATATATATATATATATATATATATATATATATATACACATGTATGCCTGCAGATATATAACCTGTTTCTTTTCACTGCAGTGTCTACAGTATGTTACGTGGGGTGTGCATCCCAAAAACACATATGGCTGTGCTTGAATGCTCTTTCTTAGCAGTGTACAGTTAGATCTAAAATTTGTTGGACATAAACACAGCCCTGTTCTGCCTGAGGTTTCTTCCTGTGAAAGGGGATGATTTTCCTTCCCACTGTCGCCAAGTGCTTGCTCATAGGGGGTCATTTTCACTGTTGGGCCTTCTCTGTAATTATTGTAGGGTCTTTATCTTACAATACAAAGCGCCCTGAGGTGACTGTTGGAGATGATTTCTTCTTTCTAGTTGAATCTGATCAACATATTGGGTTAGCTTACAAGAGTAGCAGTCTATTGGTTTTTGTAAACAAAGTGGATGGAGCTAAATTCCCATATAGAACAATGATCTCAATCTGCAAACATGCACAGGTACACACACACACACACACACACACACACACACACACACACACACACACACACACACACACACACACACACACACACTCATCCCTCAGAAAATCACAAACAGTAGCAGAATTGAATAACAATCATTATGTATGCCCAGTGGGGGGGAGGGGGGGGATATTAAACATTTAGAATCACAAACAGATTGCATAGTTAGCTATGCTGCTATAAAGAACACATTTGCCAATGTTTTCTGCTTCAGGAGGGGCGCCGTACAGAGAAACAGGTGGACAGTTTGTCTGAAAGGAACAGCAAATATACACTGACACACATACAAAATCAGCCAACCCAAAATGACAGGTCAATGCACACATGAATTTAAGCAGTCTAAACATAGAGTACACTGGTGAGCAGGGGGATCAGTTCTGAGCAGACAATGGCATTTCATTCTGCTGCACTCTCAACAAGGTGACTGTACACCTAATGGGAATAAGTGTGTGTGGAAGAGTGGAGACAAGAGACAAAAATTATGCATGGATTCAGCCATGGGAGAAGTGCTTGTCTTCAGTGTTCTGGCAGAGGTTTGAAGATGACAAAAGAATAAGTCTTTTCACTATTTGGTTTGGAGGAGATAAAAAAAAGTGAGAAATAAGAAGAAGGTTAAAAAGTGGGAACTAAAAAGACAGGAACATCTGACAATGCACTCTCTAGTAGGCATATTTTAACACCCCAAAATACTAAGACAATTTCTGTAAGAAAACATTCCTGACCCTATGAGAAGAGGTACAAAACACTTACAAAATATTGACAGAGTGCGAAAACAATCACAATATTTCTGAAATAGTGTGAAATGAAAGTAGCTCTTACAGAGCCTCCAGCCACTTGGGTGGCTGTGCAATCATTTAAGGCTTGAAAATGACATTTCAGTTTGGCCCCTGGGGTATTAAAAAATAATGGACAACTTTGATGACATAGAAACAACCTGAAAATTTTGTTAATGGTGTTCAACAAACACACAACAGGGGGTCTTGAAAGCGCTGCACTTTAGTGCATTAAACAGGTTCATATAACAAGTGTTTTGTCAGAAGTCATACGTAAATAATGTGCAAATCCTGCTAAGCCAGAGCGTCAAAATGAATGGCAGGTGATTAACTAACTGAACTGATGATCAAAACAAATCAAGAACATTTTAAGCATTCATATTATGAGATGGATAAATGAATAAACAGCAATGTGAGTCCATGGCATGTGATACTAAATCAAGTAGCAACCTCGAGGGCTGAAAAATGTAAGCCAACTTGGAGATGCCAAAAACTGCAGTTCCTTGAATGACCACTTGGCTGGTTGCCTAAAAGTGAGCGAGACTCCACAGACTCCCATGTAAAAATGCCTAGTTTGTCAGCAGATATAAGCGTGTTTACAGCCTCATACAAAAACCATTTGGTCTGTAGAGTTAATATACCCCTTTGTGGCTCCATTGTGATATAGTTAACACATTCACCTTATATGCATACAATACCTCGTTCGAGACTGAGAGGAGACAAAACCAGCCTCAGGGGGTCACAAGCCAGTATACTATTTATGCCAGTCTGAAGGCTGGATAAATGGAAGGGTTGCATCAGGAAAAGCATCTATAATGAATCAAAAGAGTTAATTTGCTCCTTTCATAATGTTTGTAAGTTTTTTGTTTGTTCGTTTTTCAGTAATGCCGCCATAATAATGACGCTTTGTCTGATGTAGATTCAAACACAAATAGTTTTAGCTGGAAGCTGTTAGGCTTCACCTCACTTATTTGATTGAATGTACTGGATCACTCTAGCAAACTGTAGTGTTGGTGCCTTTTATGTAAATAGTGCAATTATCCAATAAATAATATGCCTTTTGGGTAATTGTAATACTAGCCCATCCAGCAAATCTGTGTTTTGGTCCAGTCTTGTTATGTAACTCTGCCATCAGCAAGTATGTATGTCTGTGGGGCAGTTTATAGGTGTAGTAACCAGACATGCTAGCATTCACCTTACAGGCATACTATATATATATATATATATATATATATATATATATATATATATATATATATATATATATATATGCAATCTACTCTCACTTTGTTTTTCCATTTATTGTATTTTGTACTGTTTTTCTTCCTGATGTAACATAATTTCCATTGCAGCATCAATAAAGTATCTATCTATCTATCTAGATATCTAATCTTTCGCTCATCTGTATTCTTTGATGTTGAAATGTGTTATTTTTGTTTTAACATCTTATTTTGAATTAAAGCTGGCATTAAATAAACCACAAAAAAAAGGAGTAAAAGTTTGGCTCCATTTTAACACCTTCTTTTCCACAGCTGTGCAACACTGAGGTGAGGGCAGGCGATGCTGATATGAAGGCTAGACCATCCAGTTTCACAGCTGTTCACTTCCGGCGGTCTTGGCGGTCTTCGTGGGCTGTGCGAAGGACCCGGTCTACGTAGGCCGAGTCCTTCGAAGAATGCAGCCCCTGAATTTGGACACAGCTCAAGTGAGAGCCCCACCCTGACAAGTTACTGGGTGTACTTAGTAGCGGTCCGTATAGTTTTTAACCAGATTGCATTGTATATTTTGGCTTAGTTTGTGTTAAATAAATAAAGACATGATGTCGTTTATCATGTGTTGGTGTTCATCTGAGGTTGTATTTAAATAAATTTAAGACCTGGTAAGGACTTTTTTTTAAAAACATGTCTGGTTATGTAAAACTTTAGAAATGACAGAGGGTATACTTTCTTTTTTGCTTTGACTGCACATAATATGATCCAAATGAAAATTATCACTACATTATTGTTTTGTCAATGAAAGTGAATAAATGTCCAATAAGAGCTTGTTGTCAACATCAGTGTTGTCAATGAGTTTGCTAAGAAAACAATGCACCTTAATATGGACACCAAATGCCATCAGTGTAAAATGCTGTCAAATTGCTGATATGCAAGTACAAATTAATATAAAGGACTTTGCCTTCAGTGCTATTTCAAAATGCCAAAGTGATGAGATGCATCATTTCTTCAACCTTAATTGCATTCTTACCATCAAGAGAATCTTAGCGTTCCTGAAATTCAACATGGGAAATTAAAAAGTTGAGCATTTCCAGTGTATTGCTGTCTGAATTTCCTGCCTAGGGAAACTGCATAAATAGATTTTATTGCCTGTAGTAATCCTAGAGGCATTATGTCTACAGTAGGGCAACATCACCCAGTGTCATATGTCCGTGATAAAACCACTGCCCTGCCTCCAACCACTTTGCTGCCCCACTATTTATATCTGAAATGACTGAAGTCACTTTCAGGCTGTATATTTTTCCATTATCTCTATGCCTCAGTCTCATCCATTACCAGACTTACCCCACACACCTTGTACTAGCACTTCCATTTTTTTTTTTTTTTTAATTTAGTAACCTCATTCTACTCCTAATGTATCTGTTGCTGTATCCCTTCATTTAACCCTTATTTCATTTGGTCTTCACATCTTTCCCTGTTCTTCCCCACCTGCTATAACTTTGACACAAATCGTTTTAGTGTTTTCTAAATCAAAACAGCAACAATGGCCTCATTTTTACTGTGCAATAAATATATGTTGTTTAAGTAGCAGATAGATATGAGTTTTAGCTAAAGATGCTTTTAGGTTTAAGTATAATGCTATAAAAGCTCATTTAGTCAGATTAAAAGATAATATGCTACTTTGGAATATTCTCCAGCTGACTCTAAAGTGGGTAACATAATGATCAAAGAGGCTGACGTAAGTTACAAGAAAATGATAAAAACAACAAAGCAGGCATGAGTGCCAGTAACTGCAGTTCCTTTTGGACCTACTTCTGGTTGGCTCCAAAAGTAAGTCATTTCCCATAGACTCACAATTTTATATAACTTAAGCATTTAAATTGCCCCAGCCATGCAGGCCTAGAGAATGGTCAGTGATCCCCTGGCAATCTCTTAGAAAAATGTGTATTCTTTGAATGGTTGGAGGCTGGTTGCTGGCTGTTGCTAAGTAAAATTGGTCACAAAGAGGGTGCTACACCAAAACCTTCCTTGTGATTCCTTTGATCACTAGGAGATTGCCGCCGACACCCATAGTTTCCATGAAAGATGCCAACTTTTCTGCAAAAGCATGCCATTTTCTCTCTGAGCTGTCGTGAAACTTCCAAAAGGTGTGACATCTGAGAACATTGGTCTTCAAAGTAAAAATTGTGCCGTTCATGCTGCAACCAACACATTTCAAAAGATACAACTTTTACTTTGAAGGCCAATGTTCTTTGGTTTTTATTTTCACAGTTTTGCTACCGCTTGGTGAGTGCTTTGCAAGTGTTTGCTGACAAGTTGGTGTCTGGTCTATTGGTGACTGCCGCAATGGCAAAAGCAATTGCAAGGAGGTTTCACAATTTTGTTCTAGCGACTGTCAGCAACCTCCAGCAACATATTGCCAACCACTTACAGAGCACACACTTTTCCTCATTGACTTGGTTGCCACTGGGGGTTAATGACCGTTCTTTAGGCATACGAAAATTAGGCTTTAGCAACCTTCAGCAACCATTCACCAACCGGCAGGGGAATACACTTTTTTCCCTCGTGACCAGTTGTTGCCAGATGGTTGCCAACTGATATGTAGGCCTGTGTGACTGGGGTTTTAGATGTTGAAGCATTGTATGATTAAGGGTGTGGTTGCTTTTAGTTAAAGGTGGATCACCAGCACATCACCTCAGCTTCAGTGAAGTAGACCTCTGGACCATGTTTGTACTTTTGGAGCATCGTTAATGCAGATATCTAACGAAATGATATAATTACCTGTTAGTATAATCTAAAATAAAGTATTTTACTTTTTTTTAGTCCATTTTTAATATGCATACAATGTGTTATGCAATGAGCCTATGCAGTCCATAAAACAGAAGAAGAAATTCTCATCTAGCAAGTGCATTCTACTCTCTCATTCAAATACAGTTATGGCCTGGTCACATCTGGCTGCAGCGGTTTGGCGTTGTCTTCATGGAGGTCAGAAGACATGATGTGTTTATCCAACACTGCAGGCGAACAGGGTCAATAATGAGAAAGCTTTAAAAATATAATGGTGGAATTGATTTCACTGCAACCTACTGTAATCTTACTATTAAGAATACAATCAAATATCCATCATTGCCTCTATGGTTTCTTAAACGGTTCCCAAACTGACATCACGGACTGCACGGGAACTGGTCAGAACTAAACATGTTACTCAGGCATCAATAAAGAATGAAAACCTAAATATCATGGTAACCTTTAAAAATTGCTGTTACATTTTTAATTTATCAACAGTAATGTCAGAAAACTGGGGCATAGTTTATGTTCTGAAATTATCTGCTCACCCAACCAATATACAGTTTACATATGACATAAACAATCTTTTTTTTTCTCAATAATTGATTAAATCATTTAATCAGCATGGTTGTATTTTATTTTTCAGTCATTTTTTATATGGACACATATTTTCAGCAGCACTAATTGACTTTAGTTCCCAAGTTAATTCCCAAGTGCATACATCCAGAAAGCACATATTGGCTAGTCACTTGAAGACAGTTAATCTGCTTATTAGGATAAATTCAACACAATGCTTATTTTCCTTAATACCATAATTAACCAGTCCCTAGGCATTAACAGTGCCTAATCTATGACTAATGTCTTGTGACTGTTTGCACTTCATTCACAGATAAATAAAACTTAAACTGGCAAAACTGGGTTTTATAGAAAGGGTACAAGCAAAAGTCACGGCAAAGACACCTGAAGCTCATACCCAGTATTTATGATTAGCCCTGGACATGTAAAACCCACAGAAACCAAAAAACAAACCAGGTGTCAGCCTCAGGGGTGTTTTGGGCATATAGGTCAGACAGGTTGTCGGATATCGCCTAGAGCACCAAAAACCTGGACCGGCAGCTTGAGGGGTGCTA
The DNA here is from genome assembly GCF_007364275.1 of Archocentrus centrarchus. Taxonomy (NCBI): domain Eukaryota; kingdom Metazoa; phylum Chordata; class Actinopteri; order Cichliformes; family Cichlidae; genus Archocentrus; species Archocentrus centrarchus. The sequence continues at coordinate 14,429,639 of NC_044363.1, read as the reverse complement.
AAGAGGAGGAAGCCATATTTTATAATTGCTCCTGATGAATTTCCACCAATATTTTCCTGACATTGTTGAACCCCCCCCCCCCCCCCCCCCCCCCCCCCCAAAAAAAAAATAAAAGCATCTGCTCACTCCACTGAAGATGCACTGTGACTATGTGCACGAGTACTGTTTTACATATATAGGACATAGTGTACAAACCATCATTTACATGTAAACGATGGTTCACTCTGGGAGAAGTAATAACAGCCATGAATCAAGATGTTTGCGCCTGAAAGAACAGCTCTTAGAACCACCCGTCACCCTGCTGAGCCACAAAAACATGTAAACAGTGGTTAGCTACAGTTATACAGTAAGCAGCAAAGAGTGAAGCGAGCCTGCGGTTCTTTTGCACCTCTTTCTGTATATTGCATTTGAACCACATCAACTTCTCAACCTCTCTAGACATCTTCTCTCTATGGATACTGAAAAAAAAAAAGTAGAAAGCCCAATAAAGGAAACAAGAGTGTTTTATGTTGTTTGAATGTTGAGCTTTTCTAATGGTAAAATAAGTAATTTATTTTGCGGCTGACCTAACGATGCACTTTGCGATGGCGAATAAAGTAAACACTGGACCATAAAGCCATGAAAAGAAAAAATCTTTTATCAATAACACGTCCGCCTTGGTACAGAAATATCAGACTTTATCACCTAAACACTTAAATAACACTGTAATATGAAAGAGACAGTGAGTAAAACTCATACTACAAACTCTGTTTTTGCCTTATGTACTGTATTTTGATTTATGTTTTCATATTTCAGTAAATCCCTAGTTCCCATTGTCCTTGCAATAAAAACAAGGAGTTGTTCAAGACTTTTTCACAGTACTGTATGTTATGACGTACAACGACATTGGTCTGAATTCACAGAAACAGAGCATTTAAGGTGTCATTTATGTTGCTGCAAGCTGCTCTACAATCCACCCCGGCTTCTTCTCTGGCACTCTGCCTGACTTACTCTCTGCCACTAATCACAGCTCTATTCAGTTGTTGCATGGCATAGAGTTGCTGGGTTTTGTTGCTGCTTTCCCTTACCTCCTCCTACGTATTTCTGTGTCCTGCCCCTGCATGGGTGGGGTGTTCCCACACTGGCAAAATTACACTAAGTCACATAATGTTCCATGATTTGAAACCAAAATAAACAAGTTTGTGTGCTATGAAGGCCTAAAAATGGGGATAAGGTAAGAAAGATTGTTGTAGCCATTTCTGTATTATGATTTAATAAATAGACAATAGACAATAATAGACATTATTTATTTCTACTGTATATGTCAATTAGATTACACATAGCAACCTTATTATAGAAACAACATTTTCAATCTAAAAATTAACAATTACCCATTTGGTACAACAGAAATGACACACCATTATAATACACCCATTTTCATCAGGGCAGCTTTTTTAGTGTGTGCACTAGGGCTGCAACGATTCATCGATTAACTCGATGAATTCGATTCTAAAAAATTATCGACACAAATTTACTGTTTCGATGCTTCGTTTAAACTCTGCAGCGCTCAGTTGTCTCCGTGTAAGCGACGCTCCTCACTAGCATTACCAGCATTATAGTCAGTGTTGCCAGATCTCGCAACAGAAACAAGCAACCAGCTCTATGAAAAGAAGCCCAACTGGCAACTCACAACATTGTGTAAAACTGAGGCTGCTTTTAAACAGCATAGCTCTATAGTAGTATAGCTCACTTCTTTGTTTTGTCTCGTGTTTTGGAGCAGTGAAACCCATGGTTCATAGCCTCATAGAAGAGTGCACAGTTTTTTGTGTGTGTGCTTCTCTGTATTAGCATATTGAACTAAATCAGCATGGTGAGCACATATTTCACACTTGCAAAATCTGGGGAATGCCTTTGGTACATCTTCCATTAGGACCGCAGCTACTTTCAGAGGTGTACGTGGACACAATTTATTTATTTTTTTGGGGGGCGACAGGAGGAGGGGAGGTGAAGGAGCACAGGGGGTGCCTAATCAGCACCGTTCCTCTGTTACTGATCATTTAATACACACAGCTGTTAAATACAGAAAATGCGACTAGAGAAATAATTTCGTCGCATCGCTTTTTTCTATATTTTCCCCACTTCCTGGAGCTCATTCTTGCGCTGCCTCCTCACTCTGGGCTGTTATGAGTGTTTGTTTCGGTGTGCGCCCGGTCAACTTGTGCGGGAACGATAAACAGGAAACGGGGGCTTGGAACTACCTACCTACCACTACCTACCACTCGTCTTTTGCTTTATTATAGAGCGCCGAGAGATAATCAAGGAGTTTCACTCGGAAAGAAAGTCAAGCCCAAATAAGCAACTCCGCATTCAAAAATAAGCCCAAAAAAACCGCAAGCCGCGACTCGCGAGATTTGCAAGCGACTTTAGAAAAAAACAAGCCCAAAGTCGCTTATAATAAGCGGACTTGGCAACACTGATATAGTGCTCCGTCGTCTTTTTTGTGGGTTTATTGGTGGCTGGCAAACCAACATAGAACTGCATTACCGTCACCTACTGGACTGGAGTGTGAATAACGCACACACACACACACACACAGATTCTAAAAAGCTCTCCGTCGCTGCGATGGATTTCCTTTAACACAGAGTTGCCATTTGTCTCGTAAAATACAGAACCCCGTATGTTACGGGACTCCGTGGAATACGGCTCCGTAACATGCGGGGTTCCGTACTTTACGGGATGGGTGGCAACTATTGTCGACGTGCATTTCCACGCCTCCACTGCTCTCTGTGTGTGTTGTGCTTGCTGAGAATTTAAGCTGTTATTTTTGTCTTTACTTCAGATGTAGCTACCAGAACTGGTTTGCTAGCGAGCGCAGGTCATTAGCACTAGCGAGTGCAAAAGGAAACGTTTTTCCAGCATCCAAAACAGCAGCTTTTTCTTTTAGTAACCACCATTAAAATCTTTACTGGGAAACAGCTGGAGGTCCTTCATCAAGCACCTGATCAGCAAGTGTTAAGGTGAAGAAAAGAGAACTTTGTAGCTGCTCCATCCGCCGCTGTTTGTTCACACCATGAAAAACTGCAGTACGGAAGTTAAAATATGCAGATAAACTGTTATTAAAAAAATGATTTCTTATCCGATTACTTGATTAATCAATGGAATAATCGATAGAATACTCGATTACTAAAATAATTGATTTATGCAGGCCTGGTGTGCACCATGGTTTGCAACATTCAGCCTTTCCTTACTTTTAATAACAAGGTGGAGACAGAACTCTAAGTCAAGGTGCAGCCTCACAGCACAACCCATGTCTTATGCATGTTCTTTTTATTTGATTAATTGAGCAGGTCAATCCTGCACTAAATCTCTCTAATACTTGCAGAAACAAAAGATCAATACAATAACTTGAACAGCTTAAATAACAGACGTTTAAGGATGTTTAGGATATATTTAGGATTTATGTGTTAAGGATATTTCCAAGCACTGTACTTGGAGCAAGTTGGATATTTCAAGTTGGATCACCATCCACAATCACCACAGGTGTCCTGTCACTTCTACTTTTCCCTTCCTTTCCTCTCCTCCTCCAGACTCCGAGTCTTGGCGCACCAGCACAGCAGTTGTTCCAGTTGTACATGCTTTGTGCAGCACCGCTCCTCAGTCTTTCAATCTATCACCATTTTCTTAGGCGCTGACATCCTCCGCCAGCAACGGACGGCTGCAAACTCAAATATGAGGTGTTATGAAAAATGAAATTGTTGCAACCGGATTATCCAAACCTGCAAATTGTCATTTGATTGGAAACTGTTCAATCTGAGGAGCAGATTGCAGTTTCATATTCCCTGCATGGTATTAACATGTGAAGTTGTTTGGGGGCACCGTTAACAAGCAGACAAATCTACAACTTAAAACTATGTTTGTGTAAAATAATGGAATGAGATTTTTTTTTCTACAGCGTTTCCATTTCATGCCATTTTTTTCACGGCACTTAAGGAGCAGTCATGTCACTCGTTCGCGTTCTCACTCATTTTCCTCCAGACTATTTCCTTTTCTCAACTTCTGTCCCCGGCTTGCCTCCTCATCTTTGCATATTATGTCGATCTCCTCACTTTCCATCCTTTTTAAACTTATTATAATAAACTAACTGCAGATGCATTAGACCAAATCATTATGAATCATTTTTATGCTGCTCTGTAATGAATATGGCCAGACTAAATCAAATTAACCTTTTTGAGGGCCATCAGCTTCCAGATGCTCCGGATAGAGAGATTCATCTCTCTCATTTTCAGTCTAATGACGATGCAGGATTGTGAGTTTCCTTCTTGCTGCTTCACCTCCAGCAATCCTTTAACAGCCCGTTTGTGTGGTTTATGTGTCTTGTACTTTATGCCTCGCTAAACCAGTCAAGCGACTTCAATTACCCATCTCACAGGCGAAAGGAAGACATTTTATGTATTATAATGTTATTGCAAAGACTGATAGAGGAGGTATGCAACTTTTCACTCTGTTCCTCCCCCAACTCCCTCATCATCCTAATATTCTGATTTTTCCCCCCTCTCCCTCTCGTATGATCCTGCTATTTCCGAGTTACTGTTTTATTAAAGAGCACATCTTTGTCTCTCCCACCACATTTGGCAGATCAGGATAAGCAGAAGAAAATGGATGGATGGATCTTTTTACTTTCCACTTCCCAACTCTTCGCCTTCTTGTTCTGACACTCTGCGTCCCTGCATCACCCTCTTGCTTCTGCTTGTTTTGCCGTTTAGCACAGGGTGACTGAGCTCAGGAGGTAGTGCAGGTCACCTACTGAACCCCAAGTTGCTCTTCGACGCATTCATCAGAGTGCGAATGTGTATGAATGCTAGGTGGAAAGCATTTGGCGTAGAAAAAAGTGCTGGTGTGAATGGGTCAATGAGGCATGTTGTATAAAGCTCTTTGAGTGTTCATGTTGAGAAGAAAAATTCTATGTGAGTATTTACTTTTATTGTTTTTGCCTCCTCTTCTCCTCTGATCTCCTTTTACATTCCTCTCTATTATCCTTCATTTCCAAATGACTTTGTTACCTCTTTTCCTTCTCTTTGCTATCGTCACTGTAACTGATTGATCTCATTTGGTCGTACACCAGCCAATTCAGAGGAATACTTAAAACGGCCTCGTGCAGTGAAAGATTTAATGAGGAAATGCATTAAGCTGTCTTTTTAATGAAGGCAAATCACTTCAAAGGGGTGTAACATGTCACTTTAACTGAAATACAAAATTTGAAGTGCTAAGAAACAAAAAGAAAAAGCAGGAACAAAGAAGAAAGGAGAACTGGCAAATAATATCCACCAATTCATCAACATTGACATCCAGAGTTGTTGTCAGCTTTATGCTACAGTCACAGTAGGCAAAGCTGTGGTTGGAGACCACAACACAACCAAAATTATTACGAGCCTGTGCAATAAACTTGCGATCTTGTTGCCTTTGAAATGGTTGCTTTAGAGATGCAGAGCAGTTCTGCAACTACTTGCAGTCAGTTGCATCCTTGAGGTGACTTTGGTGCAATAATACAGACTCAGTCTGCTATCAGCTTGGAATTGAATAGGGTCAAGCTGGCAGTTACATGTGATTAACTCTGATCAAATGGCATAATCAAAAATTTACACAGAAATTTACATTAAACAGAATTCACAATGGCTACTTACATTCAGAGTCCAGCCAGAACCTCATAGATTTGAGAGAGAAATTCAGAAATTTCTCCACAAGTAGTGACATAGTTGCTGCAGGGCACTATTGTTTACTTTTTCATATTTGCTGTTTTTTGGGGGGTGTTTCTTTTTGTTCTTTTTTTCAAGACACAGCATGGGGAAAGGGTATCAGGCTAGAAATTATTACTATTATTATTATTATTATCGTTTTATGTATTTATTTATTTTGAGGGCTTACAGCAGCACCCCGTCCAGCAGGTGGTACCCTAGGTAGCCATCTATATGGCCAATGCCAAGAGACAGCTCTGTATAAGTTTAGTTGGGTCCGTATTAGAAAGAAATGCATCACAGACTTGTTGCCCTCATCGGTGCGGACTAATTGATTGTGATGTGTTAGCAATCTGTCTGTATTTACAAATGAAATGGAATTTATTTTCCGACCTCCGCCAAGCTGTCTGAGACTGATTGCAGTCAGTCCAAGTTAAATGTTTGATGTCTCTAAAATAGTTGGGTGTCTGGTTTCTGACAGCAGAATTGGCGTTATGTAGAAACCACAGTTTCACAGGTAGGGGACTGACATTTTAATTACACCTTCTCATAAACAAAGCACATAATAAAACAGTCCAAATCAAGAGAATGGTTTCACACATGTAAAAAATTGAATGTGGGAAAAAAAAAAAAACAACTAATTTTCATCCAACTTCAGAGTAATATTTCCCTGGTATGACACTGTTCCAAATCCAAATGAACTTTTTAGAAAAAGTCCCTTTCTGTTAATATTGTATCCAAATATGTGATGTTGTACACTCTCATTTTTCCATATGAGTTTTTGAAATACTCATATTTAGCAGTCAAAGCTTGTTTTAGAAGCACAACCAGATATTTAAATTCAATGTATGCAGCCTTATGTCCCAGCAGCATGTGTGCTTGGTCTTGAAATGGCACCCAGAACTGACATGGAATGAGCTGTCATTAGGCTTCCTGCCCTTTCATGCATGAATGGGTGGATAAACTGATGAATACATGGTGTACTGTAGAATTCTGGCATCTAGCAAATTTAGAAAGTATTATAAACTTTGACCGAAAACCTAAAAACTAAATGCTACTTACAAAATGAGGTGCTGGCACTGATGCAGTTGGGAAATGCTAATTTTACATTATTAAGCTATGTGCAAAGTATTGTGCAAGTGGAAATGGGAACCAAATTTGATCATTTACCAAAACACAACATTGCAATCTCATCACTGAATGCTTACTGAGTTTAATTCAACACAAATAATGTTTTATTCATGAGCACTGCTCATATAGAGACTGGGATTAGAAATGAAGCTGGAAGTTGGCAGACATGCAGTGCATTTGACCTCAACGGGAAGGGAGTTGGTCTATTAAGTGTCTGGTAAATTATAATAAATTTTTGACAGGTAGCAAAAATAATGAACTAGGCTTCGGCCAAGTAGCAAAGCTGGACACACACTTGAAGGCTGTCAGGCTGATTATGAATGCAATTTGGACAGAACTGTACTGATGGTGCCTAGCTGGACTGGATCTGTTCCCGTTGGGCTCAGTCAGTGTTTATATTCAGTAGATAAATTTGTGCAGTGTGTGGTATGTAAAGAATTTAGTCTTAAGTTCAAGTTTTTGTAAGTTATTTTCATTAGGCCTTCTCTTTTTTTTCTTTAATATGGTGAACATTTGCAACTGATTATCAGTAACTGATAGACAATATCACTGATGCCTAGGAGGACTGTAGTTACATGCTCTGAAAACCTACTTTTCTCAAAATGGCTTTTATTGTAAACATTTACAGGAATCTATTTTGTGACTCTAGATGTTTGTATTTATTTCATGTGTCATCCATCAGAATAATGTTCAGTTCTTATTGTCTAGTTGTTAAGTGTGTTGTGTAGTGGGCTGCCTGAGTTGTTGTGATTTGCTCCCCTTTGTGACTGATGAAGTACTGTTTTAGCAGTAGAGTTGAGCTAGCTCCTGGGCTGGAATATCAAATATGATATTCTGGGCATGTGCCCAGAATACCCAAGAGGCAAATGAAAAATAAATCTCTTAAATTTTAAACTAATTCATTATCAAACCATAACAAAAGATAGACTGTAGATGGTAGAATACAGTAGGCTGTCTCGCCTGCTCCTTCCCCACTATACTGCTGATGCTAGCAGTCTCTCCCAAATTGCAGATACAATATTACCAAAATAAATAAAACAGGCAGAAATGGTTTACCAAATGGGATGGGCAGCATTTTGCCATTTTTTTGTTCAAACAATTCAGGATGAAAACATTGCAGTTAACCTTTTAGTTGCTGAGACAACATTCAGCCAGATGATATGCAAGCTAATCCTCAGGTTAGCGCTAGTATCAGCTCACAAATGCAGTGGCTTTATGACAAGAAACTGTGGTTGGTTCTAAAAGAAGAAGCCCTTAGACCAGTGTTGCCAAGTACGCTTATTATAAGCGACTTTGGGCTTGCAAACCTCATGAGTCGTGGGTTGCGGTTTTTTGGGCTTGTTTTTGAATGTGAAGTTGCTTATTTGGGCTTGACTTTCTTTCCGAGTGAAATCCACTGATTATCTCCCGGCGCTTCATAATAAAGCAAAAGACGAGTGGTAGGTAGTTTGTCCCTTCCAAGCCACCGTTTCCTGTTTATCGCTCCCGCACAAGTTGACAGGGACGCACACCGAAACAAACATTCATGGCAGCCAGCCAGAGCCCAGAGTGACGAGGCAGCAAGAATGAGCAGTAAGTGGGGAAAATATGGAAAAAAGTACAATAAAGAGTGGGAGAAAGAGAGTGCTCTTAAAGACTTGATTCGACCTCAGATGGGAGATGTATCAAAGGCATTCTGCAGATTTTGCGAATGCGAAATACGTGCTCACCATGCTGACTTAATTCAACATACCAACACTGAGAAGCATAAAAAAAACAGTGCACCCTTCTCGTGTATGAGGCTAACGGACATGGGTTTCACGGCCCCAAAAAACAGTGAGACCAAACAAAGAAATGAACTAAAAATAGCCACCTACGTAGCCTGTCACACATCAATCAGTGCTGTGGACCATCTTGGAGAACTTATTGGATCCACTTCAACTAACAGTGAGATCAAAATACACCGAACAAAATGCACTGCATTAATAAATCATGCAATAGCCCCTTGCATGTTTAAAGGCCTAATGAGTGATATTGGAGATGCTGAGTACTCTCTTGTAATTGATGAGAGCACAGATATTACATCTATCAAGCAGCTGTGTTTGGTGATGCGCTATTTCAGTGTTAAACTAAATAAGACTGTGTCGACCTTTTTGGGCCTGGTTACCTTGGATGGTGAAACACCTGAGGCTATTGCCTCTACCCTGACCAGTTTTCTACAGAGCATTGGACTGGATATCAAAAAATGCATTGGATTAGGCACAGATGGCTGCAGTGTTATGGTGGGGAAAAGAAATTCTGTGTACACACACCTGCTCCAAAAAAACCCAGATCTTCAGCTGCTCAAGTGTGTGTGCCATTCAATACAGCTGTGTGTGAGCAAGGCAGTCGAGACCCTCCCTTGGAACCTTGAATATTTGGTTTCTCACTCTCACAACTGGTTTTCACACAGTGCCCTTCGCTGCCGCGAATATGCAAAGATTTACAGCCTTATCAATCCTGGGGAAGTTCCTTTAACGCTCATACAGATGTCGAGTACACGATGGCTTTCTATCTATGACTGCTGTTCACGCATACTCCAGCAATGGGATGAACTGAAGCTTCACTTTCTGCAAAGCAAAGATCAGCAAAGATGTTAGGATGCTGAAATCCTGCACCAGATGTACAGTGATCCAGTGAACAAGCTGTACCTGGTGTTTCTAATGCCATTTCTGCAAGAATTCAACAGGATCAACAAGTCGTTTCAGCAGGATAGGGGTAATCCATTCAAAATGCTGGAATGTTTGCTTCTTTTCTTTCGCTCCCTCATCTCCAGAGTGGTGAGGCCTGATAAAATCCCCATGTCAGACGAACAACTGCTGGCAATCAATTTAACAGACCAGTGTTTTGTTACCAGTGTGTGCAATTTGTTATGGACTCACCTTCACAATTGCGCTGGAGGAGGCAAAAATTGAAAGTCCAGCAGAGAGAAATATGAAAAGCAGGTGCCCAGACTTCTTGGTGGAAGCATGCAGACAAGTGCAACAGAGACTTCCAGCTAACATCCAAATATGGAAATCTATGACTGTGTTCAGTCCATCTGTCATTCTGTCACAAACAACAGCTTCAATCACTGTCACTTCTGAAACTTTATTCTGGCAATCTTGAAGCTCTTGACACACAGTATCAGGCCGTTTCATACCATCCGTGGACAAACGAGGACATGGAGGCAGAGGCATTTTGGGTTGAAGTGCTCAGTTACAAAGACAGCAGTGGAGAACAGGCTTTCCGTGAACTTGCCCTATTTGCTCTGTCTCTGCTTGCAATGCCATTAAGCAATGCTGATGTAGAACGAGTGTTCTCACAAATGAACCTGGTCAAGTCCAAACTGAGGAACAGAATGGGGCAGGACACACTCAGCAGCATACTCCACATAAAGTATGGACTGAAGAGACAAAGTTTGTGCTGCAAAGATTTCATTCCAATCAAGGAGATGCTTGAGCGCTTTAACAGTCACATGTACTCTGTGGGAGGAACATTTGGAAGCACAGAGACAGATGCAAATGAAAACAGCGATGATGGACTGTAGTTCAGGTAAAAGCTATTTTTACATCTTTTTCATCTGTACCAGGCACTATGCTAATTTTTCCATATGTGATATCTGTGTTACAGATGAACAGACCTGATGAGAAAGCAAGAAGGACAAGGAAAGAAGATGGTTTTACACTTGGCCTGTTTGAGTTGGCTCATGTGTGTCTTTTCTTTTAAACAGAGTTTAAAGAAAGATTTTTGGTTGACTGTTTACTGTGAGTTTGCTGTTATGCAAAATGCACTTTTCTTTTGAGCAGAACCTAAAAGTATGTTATTCAAAGAATTTAAGTTTTTCAGAGAATTTATCGAAAAATTTAAGTTATTCAACATTTTTATAGTAAAAGTGTTTAGCATAATTTTGGTGTTGTTTATGTATAATGCTATAATAAATGTTTATGTTCATACTGATTAAAAGTGGCCTCTGTTTTACACAATGTGGTGGGCTGCCAGTTGGGCTTATTTTGGGCTTGTTTTCATAGAGCTGGTTGCTTGTTTCTGTTGCAAAATCTGGCAACACTGCCTTAGACCTTAGACCATAGACGCAAGTATCCAGAGAATATTTCTGCTTTGCCTGTATTGTTTTTCTTTTCAACAAAGAAAAAAAAATTGTGTGTATTTCTTTTCTGAGTGGACACATCACAAAAGTCTGCTTTTCCCGAGAAATGCTCTCTGAGCTTTACTAGTTTCAACTTTATCTGGGAGTGTTGGAGGAAAATTTGCAGGAAATCATCAGGCAGACAGACAGAGAGAATGAGAGTGGCATGTATGTGCAGACACCTTTATTAAACGTAGTCTTATCCTTATTAACCCTATACATCCGAACGTGTGGATGACGACACATACGGATGAGTCGTCTTCGCATTACCGTAATTTCACGAATACTGGACCGATCGTAAAAATTCCAACTGTTCCTGAAAGCAGAGAAACGGCACTTTACGACAGTTATAGGGTCATTCACTCAGACGGCAGCAGGAAGCCCGGGAAACAGCTCATTTGTTTATGCAAACTGCCGGTGCAGAGAGGAGCGGAGGTCAACAAGAGCAGCGTTGCAAAACAGACTACGAAAGCAAAACAAAAGAAAAATGTCTCAAAGACGGTCCTCCCGAGTAAGCAGGCGACCGCTGAAGTATAGCGATGCCCTGGAGGAAGAAAAATCAGCAGATGGAGAAACTTCTGGCGACGAAAGGTAACGTTTGTCCGGCTGAATTTCTGGGAGAATGAAATCATATGGAGAGAGTTTACCATTGTTTTTACTTTGAATACGTTGTAAATGTATGTGTAAATCTTGTAAAGCTTGATGTGTGCGATGACTTTTTAGTTGTCTGCAGCGGTATGTTTGTGCGATGTCTTACTGCATAAAAGTGCGCTTGGACAAACATAGCGCACGCCTCTTTCAGCATAGTGTAAGCTTCCAAATCGTGATTATTTATATATATATATTTTTTACATATCCTTATTTGTAATAGCTGCGTTGTCTGGTCAGCTAAAAATATTACTCTGCTAATTTCAGATTGGCTTGTGATGAAGAGCAGCCCTCTTCAAGTGGGAGACCTAGGAGAGAGAGGGGCAGAGGACGCGTTCGGGGCAGCGGCGAGAGAGGTCAGGAGGAGGCTGGAGGCGCTGGTGATTCCGTCCGGGACCGCAGCCGCTCACCACTTCTCAGATGGAGAACTGAAACGGAGCCTGATACAGGAATTCCACAGTCACTCAGATTTATCCCAAAAAGGACACCTGGTGTCCAGCCACCCTTCAATGTGGGGAACCTTCGTCCAGGAGAAATATTTTCCCATTTTTTTGATGCGGAAGTCCTGAAACTTTTGTGTCAGAACACCAACAAAAATGCTGCCACAAAGCTCGGAAAAGGGAGGAAATTCTCCTGGACTGACATAACTCCAGAAGAGATGAAAAAATTCATTGGCATGCTGTTATACATGTCTGTTCTTCAACTCCCCAAAATGAGTGACTTTTGGCGAAGAGGCACTGCTTTTTGTGTATCATTCCGAGCCACCATCATGCCCCGAGACCGGTTCATGAACATTCTGTCATGTGTTCACATGAGTGACCCTGAGGAGGACAAAAAAATTGAGGAGAAAAAGGGCACGGAGGACTATGACCGCCTCCACCGGGTCAGACCTCTCATGGACATGATCAGGATGAGGTGCATGGCCATCTTTCAACCAAGACAGCACCTTTCCGTTGACGAGAGGATGGTGGCAACCAAGGCCAGGCTCTGCATCAAGCAGTATATGAAGGCCAAGCCAACAAAGTGGGGCCTGAAGTTTTTTGTGCTAGCTGACATAAATGGCTACACAATTGACTTCAGGCTCTACACAGGCAAGGCAAAAATGCCTTCTGGACATGGGCTGTCCTTTGATGTTGTCACAGGCTTGGTGCAGAAAGAATACCTGGGGTCTGGGTATGTGATTTATATGGATAATTTTTACTCTAGCCCCCTCCTCTTCCGACATCTCAGACAACAGGGGTTTGGTGCTTGTGGGACGTACAGACAGGGGAGAGTTGGTGTCCCCACCACCCATGAAAATGCCCTCACCAAGAGATCTCCACGTGGGAGCATCCGGTGGATCAGGGACGGGGATCTTCTGTTTGTAAAATGGATGGACACTAGAGAAGTCTCCATGTGCTCCACTGTCCACTCAGTGTACAGTGGAGAGACAGTTGAGCGCTGGCAGAAGAACACAGATGGCACAAAACAGAAGATCTCTGTCCCCAGGCCCACCACTGTATCACAATACAACAAATACATGGGGGGCGTCGACACATCCGACCAAATGATTGCCACAGCGTCAGTCCACAGAAAAACCAGGAGATGGACTACCATGGTTTTTCAGCACCTCATAGACATAGCTGTCACAAACAGCTATGTCATTCACAGAGAACAATCCTCAGCCATGCAACAAAAGCAGCTAACAAGGCAGAGTTTCACAGAGGAGCTTGCTGTGTCTCTCATGGCAGTTCCTTTCAAACATGAACCACAGAAGGCACCAGGGGAAAAACACCTCCCTGTTCCTACAAGTAGTGGCCAGACAAAAAGCCAGAAAGCCAGCATGGGACGACTGCACTGCAGACTTTGTCACAGGAGCACACCATGGAAGTGTGATACCTGTGATGTGGCCCTTTGCTTGCAGGCAGACAGGAACTGCTACTGGCAGTATCACCAATCATAAAGAAGTGGGAGAGGATTGTGTCAGTCTCCCAGCACCTGTAAATAGTTTTTATTTTCTTGTGTTATAGCAAGCTAAGAGACAAGGACTCAAAGAACTGCATTTGAAAAATGTTTTATACTGTTCAAATTTTCACTTTTATCACTCAAATCTGTTGTTCCTTTTCAATTTCAGTGTGTTTTACTAAAAAAAACTCTAAAACCAATTTCCGTTTTTTCTGTTTTTATTCATTTACAACAGTTTAAACGCTCTTTAACAGGCAGTAAATTGTGAAAAAATGACAGATATTGGAAATTCAAAGTGTTCTGGAAAAAGGGGCAAAAGCACTCAATCATAGGACATGTTCAGGCCTTTTTACAGTACAAATAAGCAAAAAAGTCCAGGCGGACATTTGATGCTTAGAATTATAGGGTTAAAAAGCAAACCAAAAAACATAAAAAAAGCTCTGGCTGCTTCATTTTCTATTTAATATCAGATACTTTAAAGCTTTTCAGTGAGTATGTGCAGCAATGTACAGTGGTCTCCATTTAGAACAATCCTGTGTACATGTATGTACACATTCCTATTTGATATGTCTGATTACTAAGAAAAAAAAAACCTGGTCATCAAAACAAGTTGGCTAGAGCCCACCAAACAAACCTGAATCTGAATGATAACTTGACTTCATTGTTTTAAGGAATTAATGAAACAAACTCTGTCAGAGCTCTGTATAGCACTTGAATACCCTCTGGCAGATTGGCTCATTTTAATACATTTCATTTATGCCACTAATACTACTACAGGCATGGAAATAAAGCAGAGTGGGCCAGGCATAACTCCACTGACATAATTTAGTCAACAGCGGGCTAAAACTGCTTTGGTATAAAACTGCTTCATGAACATGTTTGTGTGTGTTTGAGCGTGTTTGCACGCTGTTTTTATTCAGGTTTGTTTGGTGGGTGTATGACTGGAGGGAATACTGCTGGCAGGGGAGCTTATCTCAATTACAGTAGATGCAGGTTTTGCTTCGATAAGCTATCTGACAGGCATGTTTATCTGCTGGAACATTATATCCTCCAAAGAGAACAGCATAAATGTTGCTTGAAATACCTACAGCTACAAAGAACACACTGATAGTGTGAAACATTATCTTCATTGACCCTATTTGGGGAATGTGGAATTGGAGAAAAAAAGAATAACGATGCAATCACAACTACCAATAAAACATATCAAACTTTGCACTTCTGTGTGTTACTAAATTATTTTTGTGCTACTGAAATATTTAGCTTGCTAGTATATACAGGAGTGTGAGGGCCACATTGAGAAAAAAAATCATTTTATGCATTTTGATAAAGACAAAATCGTCAAAGTAGTCATTTCAAGTCAAATAACGGCCACAGCTGCTATACTCTCTACAAAATGCCTTGGGTAGAAACAGCTTGATCAGCTGTGTTACTGTGTCTTGTGGTTCTACATGTCCCCTCTGTATTGTATGAAGCCATCCTTCCATCTAACCTTTGCCAGTTTGTGTGGTTTTTCCTTCTGAGCAGATGCAGCTTCCTGCACTCTCTCTTTAACGTCCTCACACTTATCACTACATCATGTTTATGTACTAAAAGAGAAATAATTTCCTTGTTACTAAAACCGATTCTAAAGTATAGTTTCACTAACTCATAGTACAAGACATTCTGGATTGTATAACAGACGTGTTGTGGCAGTTTGACTTGAAACAACTTTAATCTGCACGTTTCGACTTTTTTCTCAAAATTTTAAATTCATTCTCAAAATGCACAATTTTTTTTCTCAATGTGGCCCTAATACTCCTTTGTATTAGTAACAGTGCGGCCAGCTGTTAAAGTAAGCCTGGAATGAAATGGTCATTATGCTTCATAAAAGACTCAAGCCATTTTTTTTGGTGGTTTCTTATGATTATAAAACATATATATATGTAAATTATACATGCAATAATATAGGTGTACACAACACTATTTTTACAAGAAACATTTGAAAAAGAAGAAAGTAAAAGATCAAATGGCATTTTTTATGCTTTGCTCCAAGTATTTACGGATCTGTCAGGTTTCCGATATGTGTCCCCCCCCAATAGTAAACTCCTTCCTACGCCCTTGCGTAGAAGTACACACAGCGATATTGCATTTGTTTGCAATTCCTAGCATAGCGTAAGCTTCCAGGTCATGATTATATGTATTTTTTTTTTTTGCACAGCCTTGCTTGTAATATCTCGGCTGTGTGTCTAACTGAATATATTATGCCACAAATTCCAGATCGGCTTGTGATGAGGAGCAGCCATCCTCCAGTGGGAGACAGAGAGGCAGAGGGGTGCATGCTGAGCAGTAGTGATGCTGGCGGGTATGGCGATTTTGTAAGAGACCACAGCCGCTCACCGCATGAGCCCAGATGGAGGACGGAGACAGACGCTGATGAAGGAGTCCCACAACCGCTCAGGTTCATCCCGAAAAGGGCACCTGGTGTCCAACCCCCTCTCAATATGGCGAACTCTCCTCCAGAAGAAATATTTTCATATTTCTTCGATGCTGAAATTCTCAAGCTCCTGTCGCAAAACACCAACAGGAATGCTGCAGCTAAGCTTGGGAAAGTTCTTCTGGACCGACACACGTCCAGAAGACATAAATACATTTATTGGCATGCTACTATATATGGCAATCATTCAGCTCCCTAAAATGAGCCACTTTTGGCGCAGAGGCACTGCGTTTCATGTGCCATTCCCTGCCACCATCATGCCCCGTGACTGGTTCGTGGCAATACTCTCAAACATCCACATGAGTGACCCAGAGGAGGACAAACTGAATGAAGCAAAAAAAGGCACTGAGGATTACGACCATCTTCACCGGGTCAGACCGCTCATGGAAATGATCTGCATGAGGTGCAAGGCCATTTTCCACCCCAGGCAGCCCCTGTCAGTGGATGAGAGGATGGTAGAGACCAAGGCCAAGCTCGGCATCAAGCAGTACATGAAGGCCAAGCCGACAAAGTGGGGCCTGAAGTTTTTTGTGCTTGCCGATGTAAATGGCTACACAATCGACTTCAGGCTGTACACCGGAAAAGCAAAAATGGTTTCAGGACATGGGCTGTCGTTTGATGTCGTAACTGACTTGGTGAAAAAAGAATACCTGGGGTCTGGATACATAATTTACATGGAGAATTTCTACACCAGCCCCTTCCTCTTCCGGTATCTAAAACAACAAGGATTCGGCGCGAGTGGCACATACAGGCAGGGAAGAGTTGGCGTCCCCACCACCTGTGACAATGCCCTCACCACAAAATCCCCACGAGGCAGTATTCGGTGGATCAGGGACAGGGATCTTCTGTTCGTGAAATGGATGGACACCAGGAAAGTATCCATGTGCTCCACTGTCCACCCAGTGTACAGTGGGGACACAGTGGAGCGCTGGCAGAAAAATGCAGATGGGACTAAACAGAAGATCTCTGTCCCCAGGCCCACTACTGTAATGCAGTACAACTGATAAATGGGAGGAGTGGACACATCTGACCAGATGATTGCTACTACCTCAGTGCACAGGAAAACCAGGCAATGGACCAGCACTGTGTTGCAACATTTGATAGATACTGCTGTGACCAACTCGTATGTCATTCACAGAGAGCAGTGCAACTCACTCCAACAAAAGACTCTGACAAGGAAGGCTTTCACAGAGCTGCTTGCTGTGGGCCTGATGGAGTGCCTTTGAAGCATGAGCCTCAGAAGTCACCAGGTGACACACACCTCCCAGTTCCCACAAGCACTGGACATTCAAAAGCACAGAGATCCAGCATGGGCCGATGCCGCTGCAAACTCTGTAAAATGAACACTAAATGGAAATGTGAAAGCTGTGATGTGGGCCTGTGTCTGCAGCCAGACAGGAATTGCTATTGGAAATATCATCAGTAGCAGGGGACTGTGAAAGAATGGTGTCTGGGGAAAGGGGGGAAAGAGCGCCTGTATATAGTTTTTGTTTTCTTGTGTTTTAGCCATAGCTGTCAACTCTCCCATTTCGGCCGGGAAATTCCTGTATTTTACCCCTCTGTCCCAGCATCATCCCGTATTTTTATTTTCCTGTATTTTCAGTTTTCAATTTTCATTTTTTTTAAAGCATTCCTGTGCCGCTTCAAACTGAATTGTCACTATCACTAGGTTAGTGCCGACAGCCGGAACAACCCCGTAAAAACAAATGGACCTCAGTGCACCCTTTTTACAGAGTTCGTTGACGTGTTTCCGGTTTAGTTTAGCAGAGTAAAGAAATCAGCACTAGGGCTCAGTGTTGCCAACTTAGCGTTTTTTGTTTTTTTTTGCCCCATAAAGCGATATAGCGACAGCGAAATTCTCCGCTGTCACCATGTTTTGTGTACATAAAGCCTTCTGGGTCCCTTCGGAATGTAGCTAGCAGTCTCACCCCACAGTGTTTTCGTAAAATTTGATATTCTAACAATAAACAATATGGGACAAAATTGATCTATGTAATGTGGGTCTAGGCAAAGCATTAAGGTTACTAAGTTATTTCATAAAGTTTATTTGTAGTTCTAAACATATCTATGGTGGGTTTTTTTTCTTCACTTTTTGTCTCCAAAGATGTTTTTCTGCTCCTGCAGCCTCGATTGCAACTACAGTGCATCCAAATTAACAATTATGCAAATTAGGTGATGACGTCATATAGTGACCTCTATTTTCAGCAGCAGAAATTTCCCGTATTTTTAAATACAAAACTTGACAGGTATGGTTTTAGCTGATTGAGAGAAACAACTCTATTGTAAATATGTTTTTGTAGTGTTCAAATTTTATATTTAGTCTGTCAAATCTGCAGTGTGTTTTCCTCAAGAAATCTCTAAAATCAATTTCTGTTTTTTGGTTTTTCTTCATTTGAAACTATTGATATTAGAAATTCAAAGTGTTGTGGAAAAAGGGACAAAAGCACTTACAGGACATTTTCAGGCCTTTTTATAGTACAAATAAGCAAAAAAGTCCAGGCGGACATTTTGATGCTTAGATGTTAAAGGGTTAAAGGTAAACTTAAAACATAAGGAAAAAAATACGGTAATAGCATTTGCAACTGGGTAGTATAATTCTGGGGAAAAAGAACAAATTTACAGAATATAATAATTTGAAAAAATGTACGGACCGATGTAGTGACAACCGACAACAGCACAAGTTGAATCCAAGCTCATGTTCCAACTAATAAAGCTGCCTGTTACAGCACAAAATAACCGAATTTTGTCATTAACTCTGGCTGTAACTTTGGGTAACCGGAAGTATAAAACCGTACAGGGGAAGAAGCAGTCTGTCATGGCAGCCTACGTGTGCTCTTCCAGAAACCCGTGGATAGCATGTAGTATGGGAGCGCTATGGTGGGGAGGGGTGGGGATGGAAGGAAGTCAGCGGAAGCGAGTGGGTTCAGGTTACTGTGGGCTGACTCAACTCCCCCCTCAGCTAACAGTTGCTGAAAAGAGGTGGAATGCTCATCAGCAGCTTGATCTAGGGCAGGGGTATTCAACTACATTATTCTATGGGCCAAATTGTCATGAGGCTATTTGCCAGTGGGCCACACATTTCTTGGGACTCTTACTCTTGTGCATACTTATCGGTCCAGTTGTCGTTAAATTTTCTATTTTCGCTGTCCACCTTACATCTCTTCTCTTTTGAATGCAACATGTTTTAATCAGAAACTGCTGTCTGGCCTCCCGATAACTCCTTAGCAAAGAAAGTAGCTATCCACAGTATTCCTGACGTCGCGCCACTACCCATAATTCATAGCAGAAACTGGTAGTTTACTTCCGTTTGGGCTGTATTTTACGGTTGTGGGCTTACACACTTGCCGTTCATTTAAACATTTTGACACTACAGTTTCTTTTCCTGGCCTAAATGGTACCACATCAGAGGTGGAGACATTACAAGGATGTTTTAAAAAGCAGCGAGGTAACAGTGCCTCACCCATCACTTGTGTAAATGACATGAAATTATGTCCCTTAGCTACATCCACATTATCAGTTATCTTGTTTTTTCCGAAGGTGTTGATGGCGAGGAATCACGTAATTATAAGAGCACCAGATTACCTTCAAAGCAGTAAAATCAATAAAGTAATGCTGAACAAACAAGGCAACATTGTTTTCCTTAAAGCAGCTGTAGAGCCGAGCCAGCGCATCGGCCAAGCTAAGCACTTAGCATCGGTCATGCTAAGGGAAAGTGGAGCGGTGGAGACAGTCAGCTGTTCCTGTATCACGCATTAGGGCAATCATGTAGTGATGCTGCAGCTATTCTGTGGAAGGTATATCAATTATCTGAATATCAGAGTGTTCAGATCACTGAAACAGAAACACTGGACTGGCCGAAGGCTGTGATCGGGGAGACACGCAGCTGTCATCTTGCTAACTGCTACGTGTTTACATGAAGGCAGGCATTGTTTAAACGTTGTGTAGGCTGTATACTGTAGTGTCACACTATAAATAAAATAACGTAAAAAAATAAGAGGCTGTACATTAAAGGAAAACTTAAAACATAAGGAAAAAATATGGTAATAGGATGTGCAACTGAGTAGTATAATTTGGGGGAAAAAGAACAAATTTACAGAATAAAATAATTTGAAAAAATGTACAGACTGATATAGTGACAACTCACAACAGCACAAGTTGAATCCGAGCTCATGTTCCCACTAATAAAGCCGCCTGTTACAGCACAAAGTAACCGAATTTTGTCATTAAAGGCCCTTTCACACCGGATGCGTTGCGTAAAAACGACACGAAATTCCGAATCTTTCGGATGCGAACCTGTCGTGTAACCTATATACACACCGGACGCGTTGCGTTTTTGCGAATAAATCCTCCTCGTATAACGCACGGTGGAAAAAAAAAATGGAGTCGACATCGAGTGATGATGAGCTGGTCCTGATATTGTTAAACAAGAAAAAGAAGAAACACAGATTCTGGATTCATCCTATTCTCAAGAGACGACAGCAACAAGGAGAATTTTATGGTCTGATCCAGGAGTTGAAGCTGTATCATGATCGCTTCCGCACGTATTTCAGGATGTCAGTGGGGCAGTTTGAGCTCTTGTTGAGAGAATTGGGACCGCATTTGAGACGGCAGAAAAATAATTTCAGAGAGCCGATTGACCCGGAGCAGCATCTAGCTGTGTGTTTGAGGTAAAATATTTTCATATTTTATATTTAGTACCAGTGTAGTGCCAGTTGTCATCTCCTAAAGGCCCTTTAAATTGACAACTGGCATTTTAAATTTTAAAAATTGGCAGTTTAAATTTTAAAAAGTGATTTCCTAAGTTTGTGATGTATCTCTGCTTATATTGGTAGACTGTAGCCAACAGGATTTGTACAAAAAAAAACTAAAAAAAAATACCCGTTTTGCAAAGATGGAGATTTTCTGTGAAATCTTTTAGTTTTCATTATGATAAATATTTAAAATTGTTCATACTCAAATCATCTTGTGTTTTGGCAGATTTCTTAGCACTGGTGATTCTTTCACTACCATTGCTAGCAGTTTTCGCCTTGGGATTTCCACTGTGGCCCAAATAGTGAAAGGAACCTGTGACATCATCTGGAAAACCATGAAAGGCAGTTATATGCCATGCCCTACAGTGGAGACATGGCAGAAAACAGCCAGGAGGTTTGAGGAACGGTGGAACTTCCCACACTGTATAGGTGCACTTGATGGGAAGCACATCATCATCCAGGCACTGCCAAACTCTGGCTCTTTATATTACAATTATAAAGGGACATTTTCAATAGTCTTGCTGGCACTTGTCGATGCAGACTATAAATTTCTTGCAGTTGAAGTTGGAAGTTTTGGCAGCAACAGCGATGGAGGCATCTTTGCCAATTCCCATCTTGGCAAATCCCTTCAATCAGATGACCTCCATGTCCCACCTGCCTCTCCTCTAACTTCTGCACCAGACCTGGGACCAGTGCCATATGTAGTTGTGGCTGATGAGGCGTTCCCTATGAAGCCATTCCTCCTCCGACCTTATCCAGGACGCCACCTTCAGGAGGACAGGCGGGTATTCAATTACCGCCTCTCGAGGGCCCGCCGGGTTGTTGAAAATGCATTTGGAATTCTCACCCAACGCTGGAGGGTGTACTACAGAAGACTGCAAGCCTGCCCTGATGTAGCTGACAGTATTGTGAAAGCTACCTGCATACTGTCCAACTTCCTGAACAATTTTGAGCATCCAGACAGCAGCGAGCTAGGCGAAGATGTTGATGCAGAAAGTATTCTTGCTCCTATCAGAAGCCTCTGAGGAAACAGAGCATCGGCTGAGGCTCTCAGTGTGCGACAAACGTTCTGCCAGTACTTCTCTTCACCAGCTGGACAACTGCCCTGGCAGTATGCCCATGTTCACCATGGGTTATCTTTGTAAATGCTTTGCATCATGACTTTACAGTTCAAAAATATTGTGATGTTCTTTGTCGAGTTCTTTGTGGTGGTGTTGTTTACACTGAACATCTTAAAAAAAATTCATTACTTTTTGTTTGTATATAGTTCTAATGTTTGTATTGTACATGGAAAAAAACCCCTTTTAATTATTGTTTAATTTGTACTTTTATTGTTCATACAAAAGACTGCACTGTGAAATTTCAAAAAATATATAAAAAAATGTTTTTCACAAAACAGCCTGTATTTCATAATACCGACGGGAGCGCCCGCGCTCCCATTTGCATATGCATTTAGTAACGTCGGTAGAACCGCAACCAAATAAAAGAGACAGTAACACTTTTTTGCATCTAAAACCAGAGGAATTACACTTACATTTTGTGCATTCAGTGTGTCCCAGGGTACTGCATCTTTTCTCTAACAGGTTTGTAGAAATCTTGTAAAAAGCGCAAACAATAAAAATATTATAATCCAGACGCGGCGGCTTTTTTGATGCAATTAGCTGTTCACGGGGATTCCTACATTGAAATGCATGTCATCACGATGTCAGCATCAACTATCTCTGATTTTTTTGGCGCGTAATTGAACACAACAACAGGAAGTGACGTCATCTCCCGGGAAATCTGTTCGCCTCGCTTGTAGTCGTACTCTCGCTGCCGCTTGTAGTCGCACTCTCGCTGTCTCTCCTAGTTGGTTTCTTGTTTGAAAAAACACAGACACACATAGATCGCACACATTACAAACTTGCCACAAACACACTACACACTGCCACACAAAAAATAATGGTACCGCGAAAACCCGGACCCGCGAAACGGTACTCCGTACACGAAGCTTTGGCGCTAATCACCGCGCCGGATGAAGATGGGGCTTCGGTCCACTCCTCTGGTCCGGATTCAGCTGATAGTGGCGATGAAGCGGACTTCCTTGAAGGCCTGGATCCGTGCCATGACATGTATGTATATATTCATGAAATATTGGGTTTATTTTTTTAGATAGAGAAAAGTAAGGAAAATATACTGTAAGAATTTCGCGCCAAATACGCACTATTACTTTATTACTCTCATGCTAAACACGCGTAACACATCGTGTAACTTCTCCTGTGTGCAGTGTTGCTGATGTTGAGGAGGAGATATTTGATGGATCCTCTTCCACTGAGCCACCCTGCACTGTGGAGGGAGGCAGAGGGCGAGACAGGAGTCGGAGGAGTCGGCCTCCAGCAAAGCGGGGAAATCGCTCCAGATCAGAGAGACTCTCTGGTGATGTAGCTGCCTGGAAAAATGAAACCGAGCCTGACAGTTTGCCACGTCCCCTACCACATTTCCTGCCTAAAAGAAGGCCAGGTGTGCAGCCACCTCTCTCAGAATTTGTGGACAGTCCAGCTCCAGTCCGTTAGAGTTATACATTTCAAGATGGCGGCGCGCATAGTCGCAGCGGCTCAGTGCTCTCCTTTTCGGTGCTCTGTGAAATTGTGTATGTTGTTATGTGTGCTTCAACTGTGGCTCAACACATCACCATTATGTCGGGCGGACATTATAACATACAGACGGCACGAACTCCTACATATAGGAGCACAAAGTGAGCAGGCGGTTATGGCTGACTTCCTCCACTCTCACAACATCCCGGTGGACATCGCCAGACCACCTGGCTCTTTGTGGTTCATCATCCCTGTGAGGGGGGGTCGCAGACGGAGACGGCGCAGAGAAAGGAGGCAGAAAAGAGGCGGCAGAGCTGGCGTTTTGGAGAGGCTACGTAAACGGCCTCATAGACCTCCATTACCCAGTGTTTTCCTCGCCAATGTAAGATCACTCCCGAATAAAATGGATGAGTTGAGACTGCTGGTGGCTACAAACAGGACCGTGAAGGACTGCTGCGTTTTGCTCTTCACTGAGACCTGGCTTCATTCATCCATTCCTGATGCAGCCATCGAGCTAGCCGGCAGGACAACGCACCGGCATGACAGAATGCGGACCTCCGGTAAGAGCAGAGGAGGGGGTGTGTGCTTGTATGTAAACAACAGCTGGTGTACAGACAGTATGACTGTGAACAGCCACTGCTCCCCGGACCTGGAGTACATGACTGTTAAATGCAGGCCCATCTATCTGCCCCGTGAGTTTACAGCTGTTTTGATCACTGTTGTTTATCTTCCCCCTGATGCTAATGCTAACTCGGCTGTTAGTCTCTTACATGACACGGTTTGCAGTCAACAGAGCAGATATCCTGAGGCTGTACACATCATTGCAGGAGACTTTAACCATGTCGATTTAAAGACTGTTCTACCCAAGTTCCATCAGCATGTTAAATGCCCTACAAGAGGGAACAACACACTGGATAAAGTCTACTCTAACATCAAGCTGGGTTTCAGGGCTGTGCCACTGCCACATCTGGGCCAGTCAGACCATCTGTCCCTGCTTATGATTCCAGCATACACCCCCCTCAGCAAAACTGCTCTTTCTACATCTAAGACTGTTCAGACCTGGCCTGAAGGTGCCTCTCAACAGCTGCAGGACTGCTTTGAAACAACTGACTGGGACGTATTCAAGCACCAGGACCTGGAGCAGTATACCTCGGCTGTTCTGGACTACATCAAGTTCTGCACCGACACTGTAACTGTGGACAAGAATATCCGGGTTTTTCCAAATAGAAAGCCATGGATGAATGGAAAGGTGCAGAGCTTACTCAGAGAAAGGAACATCGCCTTCAGAGCTGGTGATGGGGCGCTTTACAGCGCTGCCAGAGCCAACCTGAAGAGGGGCATCAGGGAGGCCAAGGCTGTGTATAAGAGGAGGATTGAGGACTGTTTCCAGAGCCACGACTTCAGGCAGGTGTGGCAAGGGGTTCGGCATATTTTGAACTACAAACCCAGCCTGTTAGTTGATCAGCGTAACATCAATCTGGCAGAGGAGCTGAACAGCTTCTTTGCACGCTTTGAGGTACAGCAATCAGAGACAGCCATCCAACATCCCTCAGCAGGCAGCAGCAGCATCCTCAGGCTGCAAGAGCAAGAGGTGAGGCGTATGCTGGAAACTGTGAACCCCAGGAAAGCTGTGGGGCCCGATGGTGTCTCTGGACGGATACCGAAGGTCTGTGCGGCTCAGCTGGCTGGTATTTTTACCAGCATTTTTAACCAGTCCCTGAGCCAGGCTGCTGTCCCTTCCTGCCTGAAGTCCTCCATTATCGTCCCCATCCCCAAGAAGAACACTATCAGAGGTTTGAATGACTACAGGCCAGTAGCACTAACACCAATTGTTATGAAGTGCTTTGAAAAGCTTGTCCGGGCTCACGTCATCTCCAGTCTCTCTCCCAGACTAGACCCCCACCAGTTTGCCTACAGAGCCAACCGGTCCACAGAGGACGCCATTGCCACGGCCCTCCACTCTGCCTTCTCTCACCTGGAGCAGGGGGGGAACTACGCTCGGCTGCTCTTTGTGGACTTCAGCTCGGCGTTTAACACCATCCTTCCTGGCAGACTGGTGACTAAACTGTCAGATCTGGGGATACCACGCTCCACCTGTCTTTGGATCAAGGACTTCCTGACAGACCGTTCCCAGAGGGTAAGAGTAGGTCCCCACCTCTCTTCAGCCATCAGCCTCAGCACCGGCTCTCCACAGGGCTGTGTGCTGAGTCCCCTACTCTTCACCCTCTACACACATGACTGCACCTCCATACATGCCAGTAACTGCATCATTAAGTTTGCGGATGACACCACTGTGGTGGGGCTCATATCAGGCGGGGATGAGTCAGCATACCGGGACGAGGTGCAGCGGCTGTCAAGGTGGTGCAGTGAGAATAACTTGATCCTGAACACCACTAAGACAAAGGAGATGGTAGTAGACTTTAGGAGGACAACACATGTCATTCAACCTCTGTTCATCGAGGGGGATGAAGTGGAGCTGGTTTCAGATTTTAGGTTCCTGGGAGTACATCTGCAGGATGATTTGACCTGGAGTATCAATACGACCAGCATTGTCAGGAAGGCCCAACAGAGACTGCATTTCCTGAGGGTTCTTAGGAGCAACTATCTGACCCAGAATCTGCTGGTGTCCTTCTACCGTTGCTGTGTAGAGAGCATCCTGACCTACTGTCTGTGCGTGTGGTTCAACAGCTGCACAGCAGCAGACAGGAAAACACTCCAGCGAATCATCAACACGGCTCAAAAGATCATAGGCTGTCCCCTGCCCTCCCTCCAGGAACTGTTCAATGCCCGCTGCCAGAGGAGGGCACAGAACATCCTCCAGGACCCCTCACACCCTGGACACTCCTTGTTTCAGCTACTGCCATCAGGCAGACGTTTCAGGACAATGAAGGCCAGAACAAACAGACTGAGGAACAGCTTTTATGCCAGGGCTATCATTGAACTGAACTCTGTGTGGTTTGGACAGTGATGTGGGGTGGTAGTGCTGACTGTGTGCGTGCGTTGGTGTGTGTATTGGGGCTAGATTCATCTTAATTTACTATTGTGCACTGTATTTTAGTAATCATTTTTATCACTCATATTTTTATTATTTTATTATTTATTGTCTGAGGCACCTAGAAAGGAATGCATTTTAAATTTCGTTGTGCAACTTCTGTGTACAATGACAATAAAGATTCTGATTCTGATTCTGATTCTGATTCTGATTCTGATTCTGATTCCATCAGAACTATTCAAGCAGTTTTTTGATCAGGCAGCTATCAAAACATTATGTGTAAACACAAACAAAAATGCAGCCAAAAATATTGCTGCTGGGAAAAAATTCAGATGGACTGACATTACAGAGACTGAGATGTATCAGTACATTGGGCTGACACTGTACATGGGGCTTCTGAAGCGGCCGAAGATCAAAGATTTTTGGTGCACCAGTTCCATCTTCCGTGTGCCGTATCCTCCTCAGGTCATGCCCAGAGATCGCTTCTACAACATCGCCTGGAACATCCATATGAGTGACCCTGCAGAAGATGCTCTCAATGACAGCAGGAAAGGCATGGATAATTATGACTGCCTGCACAGAATTCGCCCTCTGTATGACAGCTTACGTGTAGCCTGCAAAGCTGTTTACCACCCCCAGCAACACCTTTCGGTGGATGAGCGCATGGTAGCCACCAAAGCCCGAATTGCTCTGAAGCAATACATAAAGAACAAACCCACATCTGTGTGTGGGTAAGTATGTATGGGCATGTATGAGTATCTGTGTATAAATGTGTACACGGGTGTCTGGGTGTGTTTGTATGTATGGCTGGACCTGGGTCTGGGCCTTGTGCCTTGCCTCCTGGCCGCTCCTTGCTGGTTGCCTCCTCCCCCCTACCCCCCTGGGATGGGGGTGCCTCGGGGTTCCTGGGTGGGGCTGGGTGTTCTGGCGTGGGTACTGGCCTGCCCCCCTTGGGGGTGCGGTGCGGGGCTGCGTTGGCTTCTTCGGCGTGGGGGGGGGGCTCTGTGGAGGGTCGGGCGGTCCTTGGGTGCCGTGGGCCCGGGAGCCCGGCCGCCGGCCAGTGCAGGGGGCTGGCCGCTGGGGGGGGGCTGGCTTCTCATCGCCTTGGGTTCCCTGGAGCCCTCGCTCCTCGACTGGGGGCGCTCCGTCTGAGACCACCCTCTCCCGTCTGCTGGGGTAGGTGTGCGGTTGTCTTTGGACTGAGTGGCCGGGGGTCTTCCTGGCCCTTGGTGGGCTGCTGGGGGCCTGGGGTTCTGGGGGCTTTCCGTACCTGCCTCTGGCTTCTGATGGGTGGAGCTGCAGCGTTTTGCCCTCATTGGTAAGTACGTTCCATGACACAGACACAAACATGACACAGACACAAACGCCCACTCAATCACAACTCAACAAAATTGTTGGTGTGCGTAACATGCTTTGTTAGTTTTGTTTTTCACACACAAATTTATTTTTGCAAGTATTGATAGTATTTTTTTTATATGTTAAAGTGATGAAGTATCTGATTAATAGACTTGTGCTCTTTCCCCTTTTTTTTTTTGCTCCCTTTCTCTCTCCCTTTTTCTTCTCTTTATTTTCCTCTTCTTCAGCCTGTCAGCTCTGGCTGTTACATAGTATGTGGAAAAATAACTCAGATAAATAAAATAAAGGGTTAAAACAACAACAAGAAGAGCCTATTGAGAACCTATAGAGCTCATCTTGAAATAGCAAATATGTTTGGCACAACAACGCATTCAGATCACAGTTCTGCTTGCAAGATCTACCAGACATGACAGGCTAAAAAAAAAAAAAAAAAAAAAAAAAAAAAAAGAACAAACCCACAAAGTGGGGGATAAAACTTTTTGTGCTGTCTGACAACACAGGCTACACGGTTGACTTCAGCATTTACACAGGCAGGTCCACTCTGGTAAGTGGGAAGGGGCTGTCGTTTGATGCTGTGATGTCACTCATCCAAAAAAGCTACCTGGGATCTGGTTATCACATTTATTGTGATAATTTTTACACCAGCCCAGCACTTTTCAGTCACCTGCATGGCCTGGGATTTGGAGCCTGTGGCACATTTCGGGACACAAGAATTGGCATTCCAAAAACAAAAGAAAATGCCCTGACCAAAAAATCTCCAAGAGGGACCATCAGGTGGATCAGAGAGGGACCTCTCATCTTCATCAAATGGATGGACACTAGGGAGGTGAGTGTGTGCTCCACCCTGCACACTGCCTTTTCAGGGGACACTGTCAAGAGAGCATGCAAGGTTGGTGGGAAATACAGAGCAATTGAGGTGCAGGTGCCAACAGCTGTAAAGGACTACAACCAATTCATGGGTGGGGTTGACCTTTCAGACCAGCTAATTGGCTCCTATTCCTCATGGAGAAAAAGCAGGAAATGGTATGTCACAGTGCTGCATCATTTCATTGACATTGCTGTAACTAACAGCTATTTGCTCAGCAAGCAGCTGTGTAGCAGACTGAAGCAGCAACCAATGACACACCAGGCCTTCCAGGAACTGCTGACAGCTGAGCTCTGTGGGGTCCCCTCACAACCAGTCCTGGAGAGCTATCACCATTTTCCTGTTGCCATTTTTGAAGGGGCACCTGAGCAGAAAAAGGCCACACAGGGGCGCAGGAAGTGCAGGCTGTGTGGGAAGTGCACTCCCTTCATGTGTGAGGCATGTAAAGTACCTCTGTGTGTCATTGTGGACAGGAACTGTCACAAGACCTACCACAGCTCCGCTTGTGGTACTGAGAAGTGACATTTTATTATATCTTTCTGTATTTTAGTTCTTGGGACACTTGGATCTTGATTGTACTATTGTAAATAATTGCTCTGAGGTAAATGCTGTATTTTTTGCAAATTGTGCCAATACAATTTTTATGTGAATTTTTGATACACTAAAAATAAGCGTTTTTCAATAATCTCAATAATCTATCACAGCTCCACTGGTGCTAATGAAATGGAAAGTTTTAACAATGCCTTTCTTTTTATGAATTCCTGGGACAGTTAAAAATTTGATTGCACTTTTGTAAATAGTTTATTTTTGATATATATGCTGTCTTTTTGCAAATTGTTCATAATATTTCATTTTTCGTTTTTGCTACAGTTTATAAAAATGAGTGTATCTCCAAAATGAAGTTATGGATGCACTCCAAATAAATTTTCTGTGTTTTGAAAGACCTCTGTGCATCTTTTTCTCATTTACAATTTTGAGGGATACAGCTATGGATTTTATTTATCTAGAAAAATATGTAGAAATAAAAAACGATTTTTATTTTTTTGTGGATTAGTGCACTTTTTAGCTAATTTCTGTAGTTGTTGTGGATTTATTTCATACATATTATTAAAATTTGGGATGTAAGGATTCTATTGATGTATAGACAGTTGAAATAGTCCAAAAAATGGCACTACAGCATGTAAAAATGTAAAAATATGGTCTGGCGGACTTGTTCTATTGTAGGTACTATTTCTTCAAATTCACAAACACAATGAAAAATTTTCTAACTTCTAACTTTATTGAACAGCAGAAAATATTGAACAGCATGCTTTTAAAAATCTAATTAATTTCTGACTGACAAAGCCTTATGGATAATGGTGAAATGTTTCAGAATTGAAATAACTTGAAGCTGGGTGGATGACAGAATCTTATCTAAACAATAAATTTATATATATATATATATATATATATATATATATATATATATATATATATATATATATAAATAATAATTATAGAATCTAATCAAACCAACCCGAAAAAAAAGCAAACTCATTCCTAAAGAAATAAATATACTAAAGAAATTAATAAACTAAAGGAAAGTATACTTTTGTGATGGATCATACATGGGCCCAAACTCTGCCTCATGGAGTAGCTCCTGGATTTTAATTCTTATCCATGATTGTTTTGGTGGAGGGAGTCTCCTCATGGCTGGAGCTAAACTGAGCAAGAAATGTGTTGTGTCATCCCTCTGTGCTCGCTCCTTCTCTCTCTCTACCTCCCTAACTTCCTTCTTCTTCAAATACTCCTCCAACATCTCATCACTATTCTTCCTCTTTGCCTTGCTCTGTCTGGGGGTCACTGATGTACTCTCTTCCCCACTCTCTGCCTGATCAGATAGCTCCCCTGCTGTTCCTGTCTCTGTCTCTTCCTCATCCTGACCATCTAGACTGCTGTATGTGCTATTGAATCAGAATTGAATAGTTTAAGCAGTGAGGAGCAAATCAACTCAAAATTGGATAGTTAGTGATTTACTTCCTGAATGAAGTGCACTGGTCAAGAAATGACATGACATCCATGTACTTCCACCTCTTCCTCTGTTTTCCACCTGCCTGGCCACTCCTTATGTCTTTCTCCTCCCTCTTCTTCCTCACGTAAGTGTCCCTCAGATTCCTCCATAACTTCTTAACATCATCAGCTAATAAAACAACACACAACACTTGGAGATTCTCTATTGCTGTAAAAGCAACGGCAGACGAAAAGAAATTGCGGTGCTTTGGCAATACAGTGCATAATGCATTCATTCCGGTGATTAGATATAAAATGAAATTAATAAAATATAAAAAAAAAACCCTAACAAATAAACAATACAAGTAGATACCTTTATCAACATGAATGATGACAGCTGAATAGTTTAGCATATAGCACATATAACGCAAATTTAAAAAATCCTGCTACTCCGCTGATACAGAGCTGATTATCAACCCACCACTATTGTAGTGTAGCTCCTCAGCTATCCTCTTCCACACGTTGTCTTTATAATCATTATCTTTATAATTTTTGTCTCTTTTGTCATACAGGACAGCGTTCTGTGAAACAACAACGATCAGATGCTCCGCCATGTTGAATGTTTTGATTGCGTCACTACTTGACAGTCCTCTGACCTGATCTCAGATCTGTTTGTTCGCTTGCGAAAGTCAGAAAAATCAAACTTGATCCGAAAAAATAAATGCCGCAAATTCGTCCTGTGAAATGACGCGGTCGGTGTGAACGGCTGCATTAAGAACAGGAGAGTCCGAAAAATATTTTTAATGCACGAAACATTCGCACGGAATTTACGCGTCCGGTGTGAAAGGGCCTTAACTCTGGCTCTAACTTTGGGTAACCGGAAGTATAAAACCAAACAGCGGAAGTAGCAGTCTGTCATGGCAGCCTACGTGTGCTCTTCCAGAAACCCGTGGATTGGATGTCCTAAAAGTCGCTATATGACATCATCACCTAATTTGCATAATGGGTTATTTGCAATTGAGGCTGTAGGAGAGAGGAATAACATCTTTGGCGAGACAAAAAGTGAAGACAAAACACCCTAGATATGTTTAGAACTACTAGGGCTGGGGAATATGGACCAAAATAATATCTCGATATTTTTACCTGAATGGTGATATACAAAATATATCTTGATATTTTTTCTTCCCAAAGGTATAAACAAAAAGGCACCTCTGAGTCAAAGCTACATGTCCCAAATGTCACACAGACACTTTTATTAACATTCAGCTGTAGATGTACATGAGAAATTGCTCAAAAATAATCCACTGCCATATCTAAAGAATAATGCTCGTCAAAAAAATTAATGCTTTTTTCTCCATAACAAAAGACTCAAAGCCATGATATTAAAATGTAAACAGAAAAGACCAAAGTGCTTCCTCCTGTGTAAGATAACAAACATGTAAACAGACTGAATGAACAAACTTCGATCCTTCAGTCAGCAGGACTTGTAAATCCATAGACATATATGCTGACGTATCACAGCAACGCTCTCACCCACTCAATGCGGCGTCGTATCCGCCGGCTGCATCATGAGGACACGATCAGACTCACTTCCGCTATTAAGGTCAAGGTGACTTACGGTACATACCAACAGTCCGGTACTCTTGGGGGTCTGGGCAATGCCAAAGCGTCTGAACGGACACAGTACGAAGGCTGTATGTACTTGTACACTCAAATTTTATTTACACACATAGCGAGAAAACTCGCTAAATTTGGTGCTAGTTGCTTTTAGGAAAAAACTCACGAGGGGGGGTCTGAAAAGCCGCTAACTGTAGCGACAAAGTCGCCAAGTTAGCAACACTGATTAAATGCCGTTTTTCTTCTTCTTTTTCTTCTTGAGTTTAATGGCAGTTGGTAATCTATGGTGCGTTACCGCCACCACCTGTAAGGAGTGTGAACTACATGCCGTGCTTACAGTTTAGTCACAGCTTCTTTTAAAATTTTTATTTAATAATAGAAGTAAATGGGCAGTGGGCTGGTCCAAAATGACTGATGGGCTGGTTCTGGCTGGTTCTGGCCAGTTGAATACCCCTGGTCTAGAGATATCAGTTCACACAGGTCAGAAGACGGGACAGTGGGGGCGTAGAGCATCTATTTACATAACATCCAGGACAAAAATGAGATAACCAGCAATCCAAGTCCGTCAGGGAGCCGAATTTGAGATTGTACAATTGTGTCGGTACAGGCTGTCACTGATTAATTTGCTGACAGCCTTTAGCCTTTCTGGCACCTATCAGTGGCGACAATTCCAATCATCTGAATGTTCTTGGTTCATTCCTCGCCATGCAGAAACAGCCAGTTCCCCAAGATCTAATGTTAAAATTGCACATCCAAATAACTTGTAATTACATACAGTTGTTTGAAATGATGATCTTGGACTCTGTAGTTATTTAGAAATGGCTCCAAGAGACCTTACGTAAATCTAGAATTCTCCTTCTTAGATCTTTCTTGGATATTTTTTTTTTCCATCGTTCTGAGTATTTGTCAAACCAGTGAGTGCTGTCAAACAAATCCTATTTATGCTGTTAAAGAGAAACTGCCAATTGTAGTCAATTATGATCACTAACCAGAAGTTAATACGCCTTGGCCTTGTCAAGTTAAAACATGACTCATTAAAAGACTTAAGTGAGTGAATGTATATATTTGTAGTATATGTAGTCAGTATATGAGCCTCTAATGTTGACCCTGTGTGGATTAGAGGATATCCAAAATAAATTACAATTTGTGCACCCAAATCGCAATTTTTAAAGTCATTAAAGATCTATGTGGCTCAATCATTCAAGAGTGGTCAAATATCCAGCCAGAATGATGCCAGAAGCTTGTTGATGGCTACAAAAAGAGTCTGCTTGTGCCATTTAACAATTCTTGTTTTATAAAGTCATTAAAGGGGCATGCTGTATAATCACTCCACTTTGGAAAATAAACAAAACAAAACAACCATGACATCCATACCCATGATGACTGGATCTAAATGCTTGACTACGATTGTATATGTAGGCCAGCTTGGAAGAAACTTACTTTATCATTCTGCCATATGGTTTGCTACAATGCCAATTGTAAAACACATCACTGCACACTTGTCTTTTAATTTAATCCTTAAATGCATTGTCTGTGTCACGTCTTGCAAATTACATCTGCTGTTTCCTTTTCTAAACTAAAACTCAACCAAACCAGCTTTCAAGGACTCCATTATTGGCATTCTTGTTTCTATGAGATGCATGCAGTTGTTTCCAGACCCTCTAATATCAGTTTTGTCTGACTGCTGCTGACTGATTTCTCATACATATTCCTCATGCTCTCTTGCTGATGCTGTTTTTAGCCATTTTTAGCTCTACCTTTTCGGTTCAGTTGCTGCATTGCCAAATGCTTGTTGTGACTGTATGGAGCGTGTGTTTTGGCTCTTTATGCTTTTTGGTGCTAATAGGAAAATGAGAGATTAAAATCAACTAAAGCAAATTTCAGGACCACAAAACAAAACAAAGGGTAACGAAATGCAGATTTGGGTCACCATTATCTGGTCAACCCATTTCACATAGCAATCATTTTCACTCAGCATAAAAAGATTGATTTAGCACTTGAATTGATATTTGGCTCAACACTGGATATGAAATATAGTCACATCAGATGTGTTCTGTTTATTTAGTGTCAAATCTGGACAATCTGGGGAAAGCAAAGGTGCAGAAGTGGATGTGTTTGTGTGTACATAAAAATGCTTTGAATATAGAACAAAGTCACATGAAGAGCATGACTAAATCTCCATAATGCTCTGTATCTGTCTTCATCAGCTTCTGCACCTGTTTCATTCATCCTCCTGCACCTGACTGATTAAATAATTGCAGCAGTTCACTGACCAGCCTTTTGACCAAGAAGACTGACCTAGATTAGCTAAGAGGTGAGGGGTTATGGCTGAAAGCTAACAATGAGCCAAAAGAATAGCTTTTAAAACTAAAGTTATTTATTTAATCTGTAAAATATGAACATTTACAAATGTAAAAATTTGTGTGGTATAGAAAATATACAGCTCACAAAACAATTGTTGTATCATGTTGTTTATATAATTTAACCCTCGTAATGTCCTCTCGATTTCCTAACACCTATTGTCCTCTGGGGTCAAAAAAGACCCCAGGACATCACGAGGGTTAAACAAAGGCTATTGAGAGCTTTAGAGATCCAAAGTAGCTTTTTCACACTGTTTAGGTGGCAGCTGGTTCTATATTTAACCCTATAATGCTGAACGTGTGGACGCAACAAAACAGATCTTTGTGATTTTATTCAGACCTGTTGAGCTTTGATAAACTGAATCTGATGACTGACCTACTGCCAAAACATTAATTTCATAACTTCAGTATCTTGCCAAAGGATATAAATGAATTCAAGAACAGTATTGACAGGGCTATGGATTAGAGCCACCTAATATTGGACTTATATAGCAATGTTTAAATCTGTAATTATTCTTCAGCTGTTTTACACACACACCTACCATTGTCTTTCAGCTTGTTTACAGACTCTTCTCTTAGCCAGCTACCACGGTTTAAATATCAAGTCGACACGACTTGGACATTGAATGATTGTCCCGTCTCCGAATCTGTCAAGCATGGCGGCTGTAAATTCATCACAAGTTTTTTGGGCTTTGTTCCGGTGCTGCTTGGCATGCTCTTTGCTTTTGGATTGGAGTGTCTGTGTTTGCTCCAGAGAGAGAATTAGAGATCAGAGAGAAACATTTCTGCACCTGTATCCCCTTCACGTCTCATCTCATCTCTCTCTCTTGCCATCACTCACCCTCTCTCTTTATCATACCACCTCTTGGGTACACTTGTGACATTTTATTTGCATGCAGTGAATTAAAACTGCACAAGGGAAGATATGTTTTGTAGATGTGTATAAAAACACACCTGTGTCATAAGACTGAACACAAAATAAATAAAATCCTGACATCATGGAGAGACTGGTTTCTGCAAACAAGAATTGAAGAATCAAAACTTAGCAATTAAATAAAAAACTTCACCAATCAAAGAAAAAATTTGATTACATTTTGGGTGGTCTGTTTCTTCTTTTTGTCTCATCTTTGACATGAATCATTATTGTCACATTTAATTAGTAAATGCTGTGAGTAGTCTACTGGTGCCGCACAACACAATCTGACATAATTGCTTCCACCAAGGTCATAAAGTTTTGGTAGCATTTGTATGCCATGCTGTCTGTAAACACAATAGCTTGAAAAGTTTTGAATTAATTCTGATAAAACATTGTAGGTGTGTAGAGTGGGGCCATGTTAGCAATTCAATAAAATTTGGTTTGTATTTAGCAAGGTCTTCAAGGTTGACTTAATGATTTAATGGTCAAAAATTGACAAAAAAAACCTTATAACTTAGAAACTATGATTCTTACAAGTGCGGTGGGTATTGTCAGCATGTAGGAAGTACCATATAACGATTCAAAATATCAAGTCACCTTTGACCTCTGACCTCTCCTTCAAGGTCAATAGATTGATGTTATAATAATGCTAAATTCAGCTATTTAAAACTATTTTTCATATCGCTATTTTTGTATTACAACATGTCGGTATATTGTGAATGACATATGGGGATTTTAATATTATGATTCAAATTATGCTGCCTTTGTTTGTATTGGCAACATTTAGGAAATGGTACTGGTATAGAAGAAGAAGACTTTATTTGTCATTATATGTAAACATATAATGAAATTTGCGTTCCAGAACACCCATCCAAGAGAAATACAAACAACAGAAACAAACAGGGGGGACAGGTGTCTGAGGCCATGGAGCCGTTTTACCGGCGCTACCTTTAGCAGGAAACCAAAAAGAGATACACTGGGATAGGTAGGTTCAAAAAAATCATCTCGTGAACCCCTTACGAGGTTCCAAAAGAAACACCTCAGCAAAGCAGTAGCACATTTAAAGCCTGGAGAGCACTAGGGTGGGTAAGGGAGGGGCTGCCAGTGGAGATGAGCAGGATACTGTGATGGCCACACAGCTTCCAGACCAGCAGCTCATGATAAGATGGTATAGTCAGCCTTGGCTGCCAGAATACCAGTTCATACAGGTCACAACACGGGGCGGGGCGAAGAGCATCTTTTTACATAACATCTCCAAGAGACGATTTAGATAGACAGCCATCCAAGGCCATCTGGGAGCCAAATTCCAAATACTGCAATTGTTTTGGTTCAGGCCGTCATAAATATTTGCTGACAGACTTTACAGTTTTCTGGTTACCTCTCAGAAATCCAATCATCCGAATTTTTGGTTCTACTCAGCCACACAGAACAGACACTCCAACACTCCTTCAGATGTAATCCACTTTGATTCAGATCTACTGAGTCTGATTGAGTTTGTACTGTTTCTGCATCCATCAT
The DNA here is from genome assembly GCF_007364275.1 of Archocentrus centrarchus. Classification (NCBI taxonomy): domain Eukaryota; kingdom Metazoa; phylum Chordata; class Actinopteri; order Cichliformes; family Cichlidae; genus Archocentrus; species Archocentrus centrarchus. Next base: position 14,392,651 of record NC_044363.1, on the reverse strand, counting down.
AGGCAGCATTGCTAGGGCCTGAACAGCTGCCCGGAAACCAGGTATCCCCAAGTCCAATTCGGGAAAAATCCTAGTATCAATATATATGCCACATCCACACAGTACAGCCAGGAATGTTATCTTCCATCCCGACAGGAATCCATAACATAGCCAGCCGGGTATGTAGTAGGACCGAAGGAAAGAGGGTTCCCCTTCTCCCAATCTCCTCGTGATGAGAATTTGACCATCAATAGTGTTGAGAGACCAGCTGACCAGATCCATAATTTAATTTCCAGTTCAGGGAAATTAATTTAAAAAAAAGTATTTCATCATAATTTAAGGATGATTTGGAAATCAGCTGGCATGATTTGGTCAGACTGTGGAATCTGTGATTCTGTCATATGTACAATATGGGTGCCCCGACGATTAGGTTGAAATTTTACGCTTTTAAATTCACCTTATTGTTTTATTTCCCAGCATTTTTGAGCCTTCACTCCACACATTTTTTTCTTATAACCAAGTTTGAGCATCAGTATCATAGAATATACCATGCCATTTAAATAATAGGGAAACATACATGATTTACATTCCCCTCTAAAAGTATTGGAACAGTGAGGCCAATCCCTTTATTTTTGCTGTAGACTGAAAACATTTGGGTTTGACATTAAGAAATGAATATGAGACCAAAGATTAACATTTCCACTTTTATTTACAGGTATTTATATCTGGCTCTGATACACAGTTCAGAAGATAACACCTTTTGTAGGAGGCTACCCATTTTTCTTATGATCAAAAGTATTGGAACATTGTGACTGGCAGGTGTGTATTGTTGTTCCAATGTCTCCAGGTACATTGGTTATCCATCCATCCATCCATTTTATTTTGCGTATCATTCTTCCAGCTGTCACAGGGCGAGAGGCAGGGTACGCCTTGTAGAGGCCGCCAGCCTGTCGCAGCGCTAACACAGAGAGACAGACAGCCATTCACACTCACATTCATATCTATGGGCAATTTAGAATCACTAGTTAACCCCACTAACTGCATGTCTTTGGACTGTGGGAGAAAACTGGAGTACCTATAGAAAACCCACACAAACAAGGGGGGGAACTCCACACAGAAAGGCCCTGGCCAAGGTGGAATCATAAAGAGGGAGCTGAGTGCAAAAGCAAAGCTGTCGATTTACTGGTTTACTTAATCTATACTTCCCCACCCTCACCTATGGTCATGAGCTCTAGGTAGTGACCGAAAGAACGAGATCATGGATACAAGTGTCAGAAATGAGCTTACTCATTCCTCCAAAGGGTGGCTGGCCTCACTCTTAGCAACAGGGTGAAGATTGCAGTCATTCAGAAGGGTCTCAAAGTAGAGTCGCTAATCCTCCACATCGAAAAGAGCCAGTTGAGGTGGTTTGGGCATGTGACTGGGATGCCTCTTGGGTAAGGTGTTCCAGGCATGTCCTACTAGGAGGAAGCCTCGGGGGAAAAGACAGAGGACTGGATGAGCTGGGCTTCTCTTCTTAGCCTGCTGCCACCATGACCTGGCCTCAGATAATTGGAAGAAAATGGATGGATGGACTTTAAAGTGTTTCCTAAACTATATTTAGGTTTAAAGAATGTTTATCAGATTTCCCCTTTCTTTTGAATTCTCAAGAATCTAGAACACTCTAATTGTCATGGTCCTGGGCCGGTGGCCCAGTGTTTTATATTCCTGTTTTTATGTTCCTAATTCTGTTTTATTATGGTTTCTGTGTTTCTGTCTCCCTGTGTTCTTCTGTGCTGATGTGTTATCCCTAGGTGTCAAGTCTGTGTGTACAGTGCGAGGGTACTTCCTGTTTTATTTTGGTAGGTCTGTGGTTCTTATGCTTTAGGTTAAGGTTTGCTTCCTGTGTTTCCTTCCCAGCTGTTTCCCATTTGCCCATTACTTAGTGTGTACATATTATCTGTGTTCCAGTCAGTTCTTTGTCACGTCATTAGTTCTCTGCTGTTGTGCATGAATGCCAAGTCAAGTCAAGTCATTTCCCGTCACTCCCTGTCTGGGTTTATTCCAGGTGTTTGAGGTCTAGGTTCATGAGTGGTCCCACAGTGGTCGGACTCATCTCGAAGGAAGATGAGGCAGCTTACAGAGAGGAGGTCTTGAAGTTGACAGCCTGGTGTTCAGAGAACAACCTGGTACTGAACACCATGAAAACCAAAGAGATCATCATCGACTTCAGGAAGCACAGGACTGACCCAGCTCCCCTCTACATCAACGGCGAGCATGTGGAGAGGGTCCACACCTTCAGGTTTCTTGGTGTCCTCATCTCTGCTGATCTCTCTTGGTCAGATAACATCACAGCTGTTATCAAGAAGGCTCAGCAGCGACTTCACTTCCTGAGGGTCCTCAGGAAGAACAACTTGGACTCAAACCTGCTGCTGACCTTCTACCGCTCATCCATTGAGAGCCTGCTGACGTACTGTATCACAGTATGGTACGGCAGCTGCACTGAGGCAGACAGGGTCAGGCTTCAGAGGGTAGTCAAGACAGCACAAAGAATCGTTGGCTGCCCTCTCCCCTCCCTGATGGACATCTACACCTCCCGCTGCATCAGCAGAGCCAGGAACATCATCAAGGACAGCTCACACCCTGGCTTTGACCTGTTTGACCTGCTGGCCTCTGGCAGGTGCTACAGGTGCATCAAAGCCAGAACAAACAGACTCAAGAACAGTTTCTTCGCCAGAGCAATCGCCACCCTGAACTCACACACTCACCCACTGTAACTGTGCAATATTATATTATTCATACTGAACAATATCTGACATTCCTATATTGTGTAATATCCAGTATTCATTCACTAGTGCAATATTCATTCACCAAGTGCAATATTCATCATCTTCATTATTATATGTATACACATATTTACTTTTCTTACAATGTACAGATGCACCAATGTATGTATATATTTTTATACATTCTATTTTTTGTATATTTTACACATTGTTTATTTCTGTATATCTCTTGATTATATTGATCATACTAGATTATAATATTTTCATAATATTTTTATTTTAGAGAGTTTGATTTTCTGTTACATGGCACTGAACAGGAGTGGCCCTCCAATACATCCTGTATAATGACAATAAAGGCATTCTATTCTATTCTATTCTATGAGTTCATGTTTTTGTAGCCGCTCAGCGGCGAACCATGACACTAATAGATTTCAGTTGGGGTATTGAGGGTTAACATAGCACTTGAGTGCCTTAAGTTTAACTTATTTTTCATAGTTTACATTTTCTGTTTCATATTTATACTTTGACAGTTTGCAACAAAACAGTTTTCCACTATTTTTAGTCAGATTTTTAAATTACACTTGTAGATATATTAGTTATATGTATACTCATAGCTATATATATATTTCTGACACTTTTGAGACTAATTTCTCCTCATATCGTCACTATCAAAACATATAGCCAGTTAAAGGACTCGTTTTTGCTCATCTTCTAGTTTGATTCCTTCTATATTTAAAAATTTCTAACACAATCATGTTGTGTTTACTGGTTTAATCAAACAACTTTTTCAAAACAACTTTCCAAAATTCTATAAACTGGAAAAAGGCAAGCTTTTTATATTAAAAAAAGTTCACACACTTACATGTAAGAAGTCTCGACTCCATTTCCAGAGGCACTTGTTGTGGTTTCATTTAATCTCTGGGTAAACATCTAATAAGTATGTGCCGCACAAATGATTTGTGCAAATCAAGCAAAGAAATTGTGTTTTGAAGGAATTCTGGTCTTGAAGTTTGCCCGGGGGGGGGGAGCGATTCCTTGTTATTATTTGTGTTTCTTATTTGTTGTTCTGATATGCAAGGCTAGAAGTGTTGTTTGGTTTATATATTTATTTTTGCAGGCATAAAACAATTCAAAATATCTTTCTTCTCACAGACTTCTGTCAGATGTAGAATCATTACATTAATCCAGCTGTGACCCACAGCTGCTCTGTGTAAATAAACATCGACATCTATCTTTCTCTGATGTTTTGATGCGTTTTATCTGGATTAGTTCGGGAAAATTATCACCGGATTTGTGCAATCACATAGTCTTTACTCTCACATGAGCTGGATTAATGAAAATGCAAAAACAAATCTCAGAAACCTGTTTATTTTAAAAAGCTTGTACATATACGGGATTTAAATACCAATGCAATTACACTTGAATAGAAAGATATATTTACAGAACCCTTTCATAATTTCTGCTCAGCCTCTACATGTGCTTGCTTTTCCAGTGTCCAAATGGATCATGGAAGACATCTTTCTTTCCTACTGTGGGAACAGCAATTTTAAGCCCTCCTTGTAATGTTAAAAACAAGGAGAACAAAAGACATGCAAATACAAGTAGATAAATATGACTGAAAATCTGATTTACATCTTTACAGTACCTTGTATGATAAAGACACCAAATTAATAACATGCCATTATCAGTCCCAGGCAGTAAAGAGTAAAGAGCTAAGGTTGAAAATAAAACCAAAAAATGTTCAGTTTTGGTTGACTATTACCATTAATTACCGTTTTAATGATGTCTTTATTATTGAGTCTGTGGCTATAGTTTAACCTTTCTAACATGCCACAGTTTTCTAATTAGTCCAAGCAAAATGTTGCAGTTCAGCAACAGTTTTCCTCTATGTCGCTTTAGTGCGGTCAGTCCATAAAAAGATCTTTAATGCTCCAGTCTACTTGCCATATCACATCAGGGGCTGGATGCCTGCATTAGCATAAAAAAAAGGCCACATTGACTAAGTTGGTGCCTTTGAGCAGGACACCTCACCTTCAGCTGCTGCACAGCATCTGCTCAGTGTGTTGCAGAGTGTGTTTATAGAATAGCTGACAGGTGTGAATGGGTCCAGCAGAGTGACTGTGAAGCAGAGCGTCACTGACGTGCAGCATGTTCACTCAGCAGAACTTCCCTGGAAGAGGAAAGTGAACCATAACGGGAAAGTAAAATAAAATCCTTCATGCACCAAAAAGCCTGCTTGTTTTAAATACATAACCCACTTATCAAATGTGTCACAACCTGTATTTTTCATTGCTATTATTCACATCTTTCCTTTTGTATGTGACCAACAACAGAATTGCTTTAAAAACAAAATGCACAGTTTGAACCAGAGTGCACTCGTCCTGTTATAGAACCAAAGGAAGATTTCCTAAACCTTCTCCTAAAGTTATCATTATACATTCTGGGAGGAGATGTGTTTAATTCTAACTGAAGTCTGCTTCATTATTCTGACTTATGACTCTCCTGGGCTCGTACCGTACAACTTTTTTCTTGTGCAGCGTCGCCTGTTTTGTCTACAAGTCTAGTAGAGACCAAAAAAAGATGTTCCTTCAATCAAAAGGTATCTGCCATGGACAAAAATACAACTGAGACATGCGAACATAACTGGGAAAAAACAAATAAACAATTCAAAGTATCACTTAGTAAATTCTGATGAAATTTTGCAGCGTGGTTAAAATTTTTAAAGGACACAAATTTGTCCATCGTTGATTCACTGGTTCAGGCAGAAAATGTTCCTCATTTTTCTATTCAGTTTAAAAAATATATTTGAGGCAATTTAAAGAAAAACTTGCTTGTGTTATTTCAAACACTAAGAAACAAAGATCAAGGCAGGCTTGTGGCAAGAGAGATGTTTGCTAAGAGCACTACACACTACATTTTTGAAACCTGATCATCTCAGTCTTAGAACAGATTTGCTTTGCGGTGTGCCTTGTGAGAATGGACTCAAAGAATCATTGTCAAACTGCACCTCATCTCCTGCTCACAGGAAATGTATTATTCAGTCTGTCTCCAGACTTTCTCCACTACCTCCTTTGCTGGCTTATTTCTCCTCACATTCACAAGCAAGGAGTTAGTGGTCATGGCTGCTCATGGTTTGGCTTTTTTGTAATTATCTCCAACACTGCTGTAAGGGCAGTAGTGTCAGCACAGGTAGCAGGAAAATAAAATCCAGAAAAAGGAATACAATTCTGCAAAAGCACAGTTCAATGCACAGCAATTTGGTTTAGGTTTGATCTAGCCTGGCCTTATACTGCAGATACTATAAATGCTATGAATGTAAGAAACACAAACTTGATTTGAGAAGACAGAAATAATTGAAAAAAACAAAATGCAAATTATGCCAGTGCAGAAAAGGATGTCCAAGGAAACTTTGGTCCTCTATTCAAACCATCTACCCAGTCGTCCTTTTTCTTAATTGTTTATCCAACTTGAGTTTGTGAGCAATGGAGGGACTGGGGCTGGATCCCTCTCCCAGCGGTCACAGAGGGGACACAAAATCACCAGTCAAACATACAGATAACACAGAGCCTTACACACTCACACCAACCACCGTGGTCAGTTTAAATCTGTATTAACTTTATCCTATCACTAGCATCCATCTCTATTACACCAACTCTCACTGGAATAAAAGCCCTAAAATACGGTACTATCCGAGGTATCACGCCTCTGTATCAGTCACAGATACGGACAATATCCTGACGAATGCGCACCGGATCTTGACGGACAAGTTTTTTTATTTCTCCGTAAACGGACAAGATTGGACCCTGAAAAATCCAAACTCTGAATAAACATCCGTTACATATCTGGATAATATCCATTTAAACATCTGTGACAGATCAGATCATCCCGTATTCTCTCTGGAAACATTACGGATACCTGACAGATCCTAAATTTGGATCTGCCACGGATCATTCCGGATCCAGGCCCTTTTTGTCCAATGTCTCTGCAAATCCTCCTGTCTCTCTGTCTCAGTCACACACATGCATTCTCTCCTCTGTCAACATACGCAGCACAAGCTAAACATGAATCTAGAGTTACCACTGAAGGTTCTGGGCAACCCGGCCAGGATTGGGTGAATGAATTGGTCCTTAAATGCACAGCAAGCTTGATGTGGGCGCCCACTTGAGAAAGGTATAGAGAGGGCCAAAGCATGAGGAAAAGAGGAAAGCAGGGGAGGAGGGTCACCAGGTACTTCCCATTCTTTCACATTTGTGAAACGAGACAGGTGTAACAGTGAAGCTGCAAGGAGGTGGACGTAGTAAATGTAGATGAGTTTAAGTACTTGAGGTTAACCATCCAAAGCAACTGACAGTGCACAAGAGAGGTGAGGAAGAGAAAACAGGCAGGGTGGAGCAGGTGGAGATGAGTTTCAGGGATGATTTGTGACAGAAGGATAACAGCAAGATTAAAAGAGAAGGTTTACAAGATGGTAGTGAGACCAGCTGCGATGTGTGGTTTGGAGGTGATTACATTGATAAAAAGACAGGAGGCTGAGCTGGAGGTAGCAGGGCTGAAGATATTAAGATTTTCACTGGGAGTGACCAGGATTGACAGGATGAGTACATCAGAGGGACAGCTCAGGTTGAACAGTATGGAGACGAAGCTGGAAAGATAAGGCTGAGATGTTTGGACATCTGCAGAGGAGGGATAGTGGGTATACTGGAAAAAGGATTCTGCATATGTAGCTGCCAGGTAGAAGGAAAAGAGAAAGACCACAAGATTCATGGATGTTGTGAAGGAGAACACGCAGAGGGTTGGTTTAACAGAGGTGGATGCTAGATATGCTGAGATGGAGGCAGAGGATCTGCTGTGGTGATCCCCAAAGGGAGCAGCTTAAAGTAGAAGTTGTGAACATAAATATTACAGCATTACTGTGGGAAAGTAAGGTCCACAGGCGAGACAGCGAGAATCACTCAAAGCCTGCTCCACTGGCAATGGGTAAGGAGCTTACATTTTTAAAGCATAAAGAAAGTTTTTACACAGAAATGGGATTAATTTCATCATACAGCAGAGAAGTATTGTAGTATAGAAAATCTGAGCTCCTTTATATTTTCAGAAAATTACCCAGGGAAAAGAGAGTCACACACAATCTGTGGTTTTATTTTTTGTTTTGGCAGTTATCCAGCGCAATGCCTAGTGAGCCTTGCTGATCTTTGCATCTCCTCTTGTTCTGTTTTGGAATCTACTTTGCTTAAATCTTAAACAATCAAACAAAAAACAATTCTGTCAGGACCATTATAGTCAAAAGTAGATCGTTATTTCCATCTGCTGTAATTTATATTTGGTACTATGGCTCGCTTTACATACAGAAATAAATCAGGAGGCATTAGTGAATTCCAACATGGTATTGTAGAATGCAGTGGAGTCTGTCTGACTGCACTGTGTAAAGTTTGGTGGAGGGGGGATTATGGTGCGGGGTTGTTTTTCAGGAGTTGGGCTCGGCCCCTTAGTTCCAGTGAAAGGAACTCTTAATGCTTCAGCATACCAAGACAATTTCATGCGCCTTTGTGGGAACAGTTTGGGGATGGCCCCTTCCTGTTCCAACCTGAAAGAACACCTTTGGGATGAATTAGAGCAGAGACTGTGAGCCAGGCCTCATCCAACATCACTGTCTGACCTCACAAATGTGCTTCTGGAAGAATGGTCAGAAATTCCCATAAACACACTCTTAATCCTTCCCAGAAGAACTGAAGCTGTTACAGCTGCAAAAGGTGGGCCGACATATTAAACCCTGTGGATTAAGAATGGGATGTGACTCAAGTTCAAATGCATGTGAAGGCACACAAGCAAATACTTTTGGCAATATAGTGTATAATGTCAAACATGACATGAAAAGTTGGAGCTGAGGTGGTGGTGGTTTACAAAAAGGCTAGCAGATGCACAGCAACTATAGACATGCTAAAACAACTTGTATAGCACACTCTGTATTTGTAGAAGGGTATCAGTTGAGGCATCGGCTGATGTGGGCTGATCTGAGCTTGTCTTTGTGGTTTGCCAGAGCTAACATGATGTTTAAATTTGAGTGTTTTGAGAGATGAAGCTGAAAAGTACCTTTGCTGTTTAAAGATGAACAATTTTTTTCCTCGTGTGCAGCACACCCTGAGCTTTGAATTTTTCAAGCACACGACGACAGCATGTGGGATGGATCTAGGGCTGCATAAAACGATTATTTTAGTAATCAAGTATTCTATCGATTATTCCATCGATTAATCGAGTAATCGGATAAGAAATACTTTTTTATTAACAGTTTATCTGCATATTTTAAACTTCCATACTGCAGTTTTTCGCCTGTGATCAAACAGCGGTGGATGGAGCAGCTACAAAGTTCTCTTTTCTTCACCTTAACACATGCTAATCAGGTGGTCGATGAAGGACCTCCAGCTGTTTCACAGATTTAATGGTGGCTACTAAAAGAAAAAACTGCTGTTTTGGATGCTGGAAAAACATTTCCTTTTGCACTACTTGAGCTCACCGTCTCTCTATAAGCGTTTCGCGTCTTTGCACAGTTAAAACCGCTGCCTGCTACAAGTGTTTTTGAAAAACTAGTGGCTGCGGGAGCCATGGCGCATGTGTGAGTAATGTTGTAATGCTTTGTATTCACAAGCATTCTCGAAAATACGTTTCTACTGCAGGTCTATATTTAGTCACTAATAAGGGATTAAAGTATAAAAAATATTTTGACGGAGCCCCTCGGTCCTGGGGGGGCGGGCCTTCCGGTACCGAACCATTGCTAGTGCTAATGGCCTGCGCTCGCTAGCAAACCAGTTCTGGTAGCTACAGCTGAAGTAAAGACAAAAATAACAGCTGAAATTCTCAGCGAGCACAACACACACAGACACACAGAGAGCAGTGGAGGCGTGGAAATGCATGTCAGCGATAGTTGCCACCCGTCCCATAAAGTACGGAACCCCGCATGTTACGGAGCCATATTCCACGGAGTCCCGTAACATACGGGGTTCTGTATTTTACGAGACAGATGGCAACTCTAGCGATGATCCACTGTGTGTTAAAGGAAATCCATCGCAGCGACGGAGAGCTTTTTAGAATCTGTGTGTGTGTGTGTGTGTGTGTGTGTGTGTGTGCGCATGATTCACACTCCACTCCAGTAGGTGGCGGTAATGCAGTTCTATGTTGGTTTGCCAGCCACCAATAAACCCACAAAAACATGACGGAGCACTAATGCTAGTGAGGAGCGCGCTTACACCGAGACAGCTGAGTGTTGCAGAGTTTAAACGAAGCATCGACACAGTATATTTGTGTCGATAATTTTTTAGAATCGAGTTAATCGATGAATCCTTGCAGCCCTAGATGGATCTGTTTGTCCCTTGTGTACAGTATGCACTTGTCTTATAAAACAGATGTGCTAAGTGTTAAAAAGATGTTAAAAAGATGCAGCTCAAATTCTAGGGAATGCCACCCTCTATAATTCACTCTTCACCACAAGCTAGAAGGAAATACAGGAGACCTGGAACTGCAGGGTAATATTGTTTGCATTCAAACTGTGCTCAAGACTAAACATTTCCACAGGTAGGTAGCCTGCATTTACATTTTCCCGCACTGGGCTGTGCAGCTGGAAACATTTTGACTTTGTTGTAATCATCAAGTCTTGTATAGTACAATGTTTAATCCTTTGTTTAGACTCTTTAGAATGATTCAGACTCTTTAGTATGACTGATGAAACTTTAAACAAAAAAAAAAAAACAAGGAGACACCACACAAGCTGTCAAAGAGGTAAAAAAGAAAATCAGTGATTCAGACTCTGTCAAATAAAAAATGTTTTGACCCAACTTAGTCTTCATAATATATACTCCCCATAAGCTTTGTCAGGTTCAAGCCAAAACAGCACTTAGGGAACTGTGTGCCAGTATTTCAAACACTTCTTTGGAGCTGGGCCATGTGTCTACACTTCTCTGCTTTGATCATTCTCGTGCCAGGGTTCCAATGAACACCCTGCTGTTTTTGTCGGCTCTATGATGGGAAGGGCTAATTTTCTTTTCAACTTCAGGGAAGATGTCTTGTGGGAACAACTCAAGCTGCTGCAACTTCAGTCTTCATTAAAGAGGTTGTTGCAGAAGTGTGCGTAATTGGATACCAGTCCTGTGTGTTACACGAAGCATTCGTGTAACACACAGACATTTAAAAGAACAGTGCACTATACAAAAAAAAAAAAAAATTGTGTAAGATAACTGCTTGTCATAGCTTTAGCATCCAAAACTCAAGATTTTTCACTGGTTAAAAAAATAAACAAAAAAAAAAACAGAGATGTGAGTCAGTAAGTCAAATATTTTGAGATAACCTGAAATTTCGGCTTATCTCTTTCTGGCAACCCCCACCCCCTCCAGGAAAACAAACAAGCAAATGAACAAACAAACTTAGAGGCAGAAACAAATGTCCGTTGTTTTGAGTGTGCCCAATACAAAGGGCACTTGGTTTCTTTTAAAGGCACGTTGAAGACAGGCTTTGAGGCAGGAATGTGTGAAAAAAATGTGGTATTTTTAACTAAAATTTTACTATAAGAAAAGTAAAAACACTATAGGAAAACCAACAACATAAAAACAAACAAACAAACAAAAAATCAACTCTGTTTCTATACTTATGCTTTCTCATCCTCACCAGGACCATAACACTTATCTGTGTGGAATTGCTTCCTGCTGATATGGGTATCTATAGTACAGTGGTATGCAAAAGTTAGGGCACACCTGATAATTTTAATGATTTTCCTTGATAAATCATTGATTATTCGGATCAGCAATTTCAGTTAAATGCATCATATAGCAGATGAACACAGTGATATTTGAGAAGTGAAATGAAGTTTATAGGATTTACAGAAAGTGTGCAATAAATATTCAAACAAAATTAGGCAGGTGCATAAGTTTGGGCACTCCAACAGAAAAATGACATCAATATTTAGTAGATCCTCCTTTTGCAGAAATAACAGCCTCTAAACTCTTCCTATAGCTTCCAGTGAGAGTCTGGATTCTGGTTGAAGGTATTTTGGACCATTCTTCTTTCCAAAACATCTCCAGTTCTGTCAGGTTTGATGGTTTTGGAGCATGGACAGCCTGCTTTAAATCCCACCACAGATTTTCAATAATATTCAGGTCTGAGGACTGAGATGGCCGTTCCAGAACGTTGTACTTGTTCCACTGCATGAATGCCTTAGTAGATTTGGAGCAGTGTTTAGGGTCGTTGTCTTGTTGAAATATCCAGTCCTGGCACAACTTCAACTTTGTCACTGATTCTTGAACAAGAATCTGCTGATATTGACTGGAATCCATGCGACCCTCAACAAGGGATGTGCACAGAAAAGGCTTCTTCTGCATTACTCTCCCATACAGCCTCTCCTTGTGCAAAGTGCGCTGAAAAGTTGAACGATGCACATTGACACCATCTGCAGAAAGATGATGTTGTACCGTACTTTTCGGGCTATAAGGCGCACTTAAAATCCTTAAATGTCCTCTAAAATCGGCAGTGCGTCTTATAATCCGGTGCTCCTTATGTATGAATTCTTGTTGTGCTTACTGACCTTGAAACAATTTTATGTTGTACACTGCGCTCAAAAATCTGTCGAAATGTTTTAGTGCGACTTTAGTAAGGGACGTTTAATAAATATCGAAATTTTCCAGAGCGTACAAGCATACCACAGGGGGGAGGGGGGTAACACCCAGCATACGCTTTTCAAATAGTTGAGCGCTGCCGTCTGACCGCCGATGGCCAAGGAATCCACACCATTGCACCACTGCGTGGTCTGCAGCGATATTTCCTCTGGTCTGGCAGATCAGTTCAAAGGCCTCATTGAATTCTGTAAAATAGTCCATCATAGATTCACAAAATGACTACTAACGATATTAGATAGGAACAAGCTGCGAGTGCGGCGCAGCAGGTGTGGAAAGCAGCCAGAGGTAAATTCAACAAGAAGCATTGTTCCAAAAATAGAAACTGTACGCAGTAAACCGCAGAAAATGATGATGGGTTTTATTCTACATGTCCCTGGCCTATTTTCATCTATGCTGGCCCGAATATTTGTGCATAATCTGGTGATTGGCGGCTGGCACTGTTGTCAACTTTTGTGCAACAAAACTCGCTGTTGGCTGTCTCAAAAGTAACTAGAAGAGAGGTCAAAGAGAGGTCTGGGCGATGCCACAGCTGTATGTACACAAAACACGGTGACAGCGGAGTTTTCAGGTTTCGGGTGTTGAGTCAAAAAGGGATTTCCTTTTTTTTTTTTTAAATTTTATTCTTTGCGTCTGTTAAGACGTTAAAGAAGATGGCGACAGATAGCCAGCAAAAGTTGCCCTTTTATTAACAATTAAATGGTTGCTGTGTGCTGCAACCAAAACAAAACAGTAACAACAACGATACTGACTCAGATAACGACGAGAGGGAGCCCGGCATGCTTGATGCCTAAATCACCAAACTGTTCAACTCAGAGACTGAAGATGAGGAATATGATGGATTTGTGGAAGATGAATTATTTAAAATATGAGTGTATTTTATGTATTTGTTACAACTGAACAACATTCTGAGTTACTGTGAATGAGTTGAATAAAGTTCGACTTACCTGACGCTTTTGTTTCGCTCTACATATGTTTTATCGTGCGTCTTATAATGCGGTGCGCCTTATGATCCGAAAAATACAGTAGGTCTTTGGACCTGCTCTGTGGGTTGATTATGACTGTTCTCACCATCCTTCGCCTCTGCCTATCTGAGATTTTTCTTGGCCTGCCACTTCGGGCCTTAACTAGAGCTGTGCCTGTGGTCTTCCATTTCTTCACTATGTTCCTCACAGTTGAAACTGACAGCTGAAATCTCTGAGAGAGCTTTTTGGATCCTTCCCCGTTAAACCAGGGGTATTCAAATGAAATTTAAAGAGGTCCAGTCAGACAAAATTTCATGAGGCCAAGGTCCGGAAGTCCAACTATTTAAGATAAGATAAGATAAAACTTTAATGATCCCACGACGGGGAAATTTGTGCATTACAGCAGCTCAATACAGAGAAAAAAAATGAAAAAGTAATGTGATATATATGTATATATATATATATATATATATATATATATATATATATATATATATATATATATATATATATATATATATATATGTATATGTATATGTATATATATATAACT